>NC_135785.1:232678544-232891044 GCF_051106095.1 Pogona vitticeps | reverse complement strand
CTGTTCCTGCATCCTACAGGGACATCCTTGTCAGGTTCAGACACCTGAGAACTTATTCTGCGACAGACTTCCCCATATTTGCTTCACTGCCCTTATTATTTGTGTTTTCGTCTGTGTTAATTTTCCTTTCAGAATTGTATGTAAGGGAGAGGGGGATGAAGTGGAGGAGGTCATTCTTCAGCCGAATGGGAATTCCCCAGAGGAATGGAAATGGAGTCAGAGAGTGCCAACCAGTATAGAGGGCAGGGTATGCACAATCCCAAGAGAGAGTCATACATCTTCCATTTGGCTTGTGCTTGTCACTCATAGAAACTAAGTATGCTGCACCAGGCATACATGCTTCAATATATCTTCCTTCCTACACTGCTCATAAGATCACACCAATACCACAAGAGGTAATGATTTCCCACACAAATTCATATTAAATAGATTTTCAAACACCCATACACTTTCTACTCATCCCATGTTAGCACATACAGGACTACACTGCCTAAAAATATCATTTGTTCCTTTAGGAAATTCATGGATGGCATCTCAAACCCTGTTTTGTGGTTATAAATTACATACTGTACCTACAGAAAGCAAAAATTGGTCCCATCCTAGTCTTTAGTGCTTTCTCAATCTGGTATGTGGCTAGACGTTATTTCAGCATAGCACCTACAGTTTTAAATATATTCAAGGCGATTTTGTGTTTGGCTGGCAGTGATTAATGCTGATACTACTGCCCAGTCAGTTTGCCTCTTCAATAGCATCTTAATTTTCTAACAAATTAATTATATCAACAAATGTTTCAACTGTTTGATCAGATTTCAGTCTATTAAACTATTAGATTTCAAGCATGCAAAACTAACACAATAATATGTAATAAGCAAAGATAAAATACATATTGCCAATAAGAGGAAGAAATGCTCCCTCTGTGATTAAAATAAAGTTTCTATTAATGTTATCAGATATTCACTGAATTCCCTCTTATGAGTGATGCACAACTATTATATAGTAGGGGGAGGGAGGAATTCTATTTACATATACAATCAAATCATGAAATAAGCTATCAGGTTCATTTGTAAAATCTTTGAGAATCAAATGAAGTGAGGAGGAATAGGTTTTCAGCTACATTTGTGAAATCTTTTAGAGAGCAAAATGAAAGCACACCCTCAAAGGCGAAGAAAAAAATCACATATCTTCCCCAATATCAGGAGACATTCTAATAAGCACACATGGGAAGAGAGTAAGAAACCAAATGCATGTTTTCAAGTTTTGCTAACAACAAAGACACTGAAATTGAATATAGTGCAAAAACACACATTCATCAGATTAAGCTGTTTCAACAATGCTGGCTTATGACATTTTTCATCTTGCAACAGAGCCCAGATGTTGTCTCTTCTGCCATATAAGTGTTATTTTCCATTGGCTTCGGACAATATATGAAAGAGTCTAGTTGCATCAGACAGCATCTCCTGCCTTAATGTCGTCTTTATGGCAGGACTGTTTAACATGCTCAAAATGTTCATCTGTGTTGGTTTGCATGTTGAACAGCAAGCAACAACCATCATAATTAATTTACGGTGCTTCAGCCAAGGTGGGCAACCTGCAACCCTATGACTGCATTTAACCTTTGGCCTCATTTTATGCAATCTTCGGCTTAACGTTCAAAAGCTCTGTTCAAACGGTCAAACTCCAGGAGCAAGGCATTCTTCCCTCCGTACAGCATACATAAACAATGCACAAATGTGAGAAACAACAAAAGTAATAAAAGTAAATAAGGAGGAAAGGACTGACAGGCAACCATTCTGCAAGTTCAGCTCAAGATGGATAAGAAATGTCCACAGGACTTCTATTAAAAACTATCAGAAGAAACATTTTCATGTTTAACAACATTCTGAGACACAGGAGAATAACTTGAGGGTACCTGGTGATCCTTAAATTGTTAAACTAAGCAGGGCTATACTTGGATGGGAAAGTTCCTATGAGCACTCAGAGCTTCTTAAAAGAAAAGCAGGAAATGGGTGAATGATTGATGCTGTGGTCACACCAGCAAAATGTTTCGAAGTTACTCCTTGTGAATTTTGACACACACACCCTTTGTTTTTGTTTTCTATGCAGATGACGCAAGACCATTACTGAGTCTTTGCATCATATCCAGCCCAAAACCAATTCATTTCCTATGAACTCCAAAACCAATTCATTTCCTATGCATCTGGTGTGCAGGCTCACCTCCACCACCTGCTGTTGTTTGATTCTCTTAATTTTAAAAAAATTAATTTTCAAAGGGCGATGTCAGTGTATTTATTTTATTTATTTGTTTGTTTGATTTATACCCCGCCTATCTGGACCAATGGATTGGTATGCTTCTGTAAAATATGGCTTGAAGTACTCGAAGATGGTTTTCTTAACCTGCCACCCACAGTATGCTTCTGCTAGGTGATGGTAAGAAGCAATGAATTTTTTAGGTATTCTTGCAGCATGGGAAAATTACCGACACACTGACATACCAATACAATTTTTAAAAAGAAAGAAAGAAAGAAAGAAAGGGAGTCAGAGAAACTCAGAGGAAAAGAAGGGGATATGTCCCACTTGAGGGGGTGTAGATGAATGTCCCACATGTACCATAGAAAAAGTGGAACAGTTAAAAATTGTATGAATAACTATCACAGCTACATGACCATAATGTGTGACTAAACAGGAATCAGAAAACACAAGAAAAAAGGGAGGTATTTCTCTGGTGTGAACATGGCCTGAGTTAGGATTTTCACATCCCACGCTCAGGGAACTAGTATGGTGTAGTTGACAAAGCACTGGGCTTGAATTCAAATCCCTGCTTTCTATTGAAATGCACGGGGGTCAGTGTTGACAGGTAAGCCATCCCTTGAAAATTATATGTAAGAACCCTGTTAGTTGTGCCATGAATTAGAACTGATTTGACAGCACATCAAAACAATGAACACCCTACTCTTCCACAAGGAAACCAAGATAATGTAACATGGGATTATTCATTTCCATCATGAGAATGCTTGAAGTAAATTAGACTTTGAATCCTAGCATCTTACAGCAAAGTTGCCTTTTTGCCTTTACCTTTTTATATATGGTCCTTTTAATACATGTAGCCATGAAATTTTGCATTCAGACTTATTAAATCTAGACGGTCATACCTTGCATTATTTCGTGAAGGTAATAGAAAAGTTACTTTCTGATTACAAGCACAGAATCCAGACTGACTCTGGGAACTATATGCTCTCCCAATAGCTTTTCCAAGTTCTGATTATAACAGATGGATTAACCCTTTAAGGATGTAATATTTTGCCTAACCAGTGGAAGAAAGCAATTGCCATTATACCTGAGATATCTACAGATCTTAAGTTGTGACTTATCCAATAAAAGGTCATGTTTACAATATACAGGACACAGCAAGATATTTTTAAGAAAGAGTCTAAGCAACTCATCTAAATTTTGGCACTGTGATTCTATTGATCCATCTCTTAGTGATATGCTATGGTCATTCCCAGTCATAGGTTCATTAAGGAGAAGAGTTATTAATCCCAAGATTACTTTGTGTACCTTGGCACAACGATCTCGGACACTCTCCCCCTAGATGTCGAGCTGGATAAATGCATTGGCAAAGCAGCTACCATGTTCTCTAGACTCACAAAGAGAGTATGGCTTAATAAGAAGCTGGCAGCATATACCAAAATCCAGGTCTACAGAGACTGTGTCCTGAGCACACTCCTGTACTGCAGTGAGTCCTGGACCCTTCGTGCATGACAGGAGACGAAGCTGAACATGTTCCATATGCGCTGCCTCCGATGCATTTTTGGTATCACCTGGCAGGACAAAGTTCCAAATAGAGTAGTCCTAGAACGCACTGCAATTTTTAGCATGTATACATTACTGAAACAGCGATGGCTACGTTGGCTTGGGCATGTCTTCAGAATGTCTGATAGTTTGGATTCCAAAAGATCTCATGTATGGAAAATTAGTGCAGGGAAATCGCCCCAGAGGGAGACCACAGCTGTGATACAAGGATATTTGCAAGCAGGATCTAAAGGACTTAGGAATGGACCTCAACAGATGGAAAACATTGATATCTGAGCATTCAGCCTGGAGGCAGGCAGTGCATCATGGCATCTCCCATTTTGAAGACACCCTTGTCCAGCAAGCCAAGGCAAAGAGGCAGTCCCAAAACCAGCAAAATCAGGGAGCTGGACAGGGGACAGATCGTATTTGTCAATCTGATAGGTTGTATTTGTCAATTTGTCAAAGGGATAATAATAATTTTATTTGTATGATCGACAGATCAGATATAGTGTGGAAGGGATTGTCACTCTCAAATTGGCCTTATCGGCCACACCAGACACTGCTCCAAGTCCTCCATATGGAGCACGTTACCATAGTCTCTCAAGACTGAAGGATACCTAACTATTACTCCCATTACAAATATTTTGTACTGGACCATTCTTTGATCTTTATTCATCCTTATGTATTTTTACATTATATACCTACTTTTTGGAGATATCACGGAGCAGCATAGATTGACTCTTTATGTCCTTACAACTGCCAAAAAAGGGGTGGGGGATTTTGCAGCACTGGAAAGACAAATGCCCACCACCAGCAATCCAGTGGATAGAAGACCTTATAACACTATCAATGTAAGAACCTAGGCATATAGACAGATATATTTTCTTAATATTTGGGAACCTTTCATAGAATCCTATATATAGACACTCTTGTGTTTTGTTTTTTGCTTGTTTTTCCTTTTCCATTTTCTCTTTGCTTTCGCAATATTATAATTTTGTGTTTGAACCTATTCTATTTCCATTTGAGCTATTTTTTCTTACTTTTAAGTAATAATAAAAACCTTTTTTTTAAAAAAAGGCATGAGCTTTACATTGGATAGTATTCAAGAACACAAGTCATTTCAGATACTGAATTATATGACTTTATGTTTAGAGCTGCAACTCATGTGTTCTACCTTTAATCATGTATTTTTAAGTATCAGGAGTATCATCTGTGTTCAAATTGGATTGATTAAATGTTAATTTACACATTTCACCAGGTTGTAGACCTGGGAGGAGCTGTAAGGCCAAAGATTACTCTACTCCTACTTGCTCTGGATTTTGAAACTGTTGTGTGCATGCAAAAGAGAGAGGTCAAGCATAGGCCTACTTGAGTGGCATCTTTTTGCTAGAATACCATCCCAAGAGATTTGAAAGGACAAGGTTTTGCTTCTGAGAAGGGCAAAGGGCAAGCAAGAAGAGATAAGAAATAAGTAAATAAATAAAGGTCAGAGGGAACCATAATCCAAGCCATACCAAAAGGCCAAATGCACCTCTTTCGTTATATACATTCTTCAATTATCTTTGACACAATCTGACCTTCCTCTTTTGACCTGTCATCCCTTCATAGTCATGGGACAGAAATCTCTCCCTATGCTAAGGGTGCAGAGGGCTTTGTTAGCTGCCAGGCCTTCACTAATATCCACAGGATAGGAACAGTCTAATTTTAGTCACTCTTCTGAAGACATGCTTGCATTTTGTCTTTCTTTTTTAATAACAATATCTAAAATATTTGGACTGGAAGTTGTTAGAATAAAACAGGCTGCATTCACTGTACAGTTACAGGACTAGGTTATTTAATTTGCATTTTTCCTAAGATTCTGTTATTGAACAAAAACAGAAATGAGGAGATACTGATTATCTTTCTTAGATGTAAATAAATGGACAGATGAAAACAATTGTGATGAGACAGTGGTTTTGCTTACCAGTAACTGTTTGGCTTTCAGCTGACCCACACCTAACTGGGACAGATGAGATAAAACTGCCCAACCTCCTATTAATCGCAGAGTTAAATGTGATCATATGAAAAATGTAATGTAAACATAGGCTGGCTTGGGTCTCTTCCTTCTGGGCCCAACATGGAGAGAGGGCAGAGACGCAGAACGAGTATGGATGCCAAGGCATTCCCTAATTTATACAGTGGTGCCTCGCTTAACGAGCGCACCGTTTAACGAAGAATCCGTATAGCGATCCCTTTTTGGGGATTGCTATACGGATCAGCCCCAATCGCCGCACTCGCTTTGCGACGATTGGGGCGTCCGGCGGCCATTTTGGAGCCGCCGAACAGCTGATCGGCGGCTCCAAAATGGCCGCCGCATGACCCGAAATGGCCCCATCAGTGTTTTCGCGCCCTCCCCTTGCTTACGGAGGTCGCAAAAACGCTGCGGGGGGGCATTTCGGGTCATCCGGTGGCCGTTTTGGAGCCGCCGATCAGCTGATCGGCGGCTCCAAAATGGCCGCCGGACGCGAAAACATCGCTGGAGGGGTAAGTTTCGACGCTTATTGGAACGCATTAAACTAAGTTTAATGCGTTCCAATAGGCTTTCCTTACCCGCACAGCGATGTTTTCGTATAGCGAAGGTTAATCCGGAACGGATTAACCTCGCTATACGGGACACCACTGTAATTTGGTTTGAGAAGAAAGGGAAACATTTGCCTTCTTGCCTCTAAATAGGTTTGAGGACATCAACAACAAGAGAAGGAAAAATGGAGAGGGAGAATTGAGAAGTCGAATCAGTGCTCATCTTCATCATTGCTCCAGGGACAGTAGCAAAGTACTGGACGTCTGACATCAGTTCAGTTTACTTATTTCCTGAAACTTACTATTGATATGAATGCATTTTCCACCTATGGAAATGCAACACAACCACATAATCAACAACTCACGCAGAGGGGGATTCAGCAACTCTTCATCATTCTTTTGTTGCAAAGAGCTACTAACCTAGGGAGCAGTTACATTGGCAAATAACACTCATATTGCATCAGATTTGGCACTTTAAGATCTGATGTTTTTCCTGATGACTACATGATGTATAGCTAATTGTGAGTCAGCCCAGGCTTTTTCCTCCTAATTCATAATCTTCTCCCATGCCGCTGGGTTTTCTACTTTTTTGGAAAAGTCAATCAGCATCAGTTTCAGACAGGTTTTATAGTTTGAGTAGAATGGCAACAGGGGTGTGTCCTGAAGTTATATTGAGTTGGGGTATCAGTTGGAGCAGCACTTTATAGCTTACATTCGTGCCCCACTTGACAATGATAATGCCCTCTGTTAAAATCGCTGTTAAGTGAAATCGTCGTCAAGCAAAAGTAAAAACCCCATCGAAATGCATTGAAAACCGGTCAATGCGTTCCAATGGGGGAAATACCTCATTCTCCAGCGAAGATTGCCCACAGAGAACCACCGATCAGCTGTTCTAATTTCCTGTAATGCGAAGCTTCCATCCGGAAAACCACCATTTTGCGAAGGGAGGGAAGCCATTTTACGAAGGGAAGCCATTTTGCGGAGCCGGAAAAATCATCATTAAGCGAACAAACGGTTCGCGAAGCAGGCTCCTAATCGACGTCAAGCAAAAAACCCACATTGGAACCATCCTTTTGCAATCGCAATAGCGATCACAAAAAACCCATCGCAAAGCGATTTCAACGTCATGCGGGGTAAGCGTCAAGCGGGGCACCACTGTACTGTGGTTGTCCTTTGCCATTAATTTGATTGGGAAAGTTCTTTTACTGCCTCTGCCCTGTCTTCCTGTTTGTTTTTTTGTTTGTTTGCTTGCTTGCTTGCTTTCATTGTTTTGTTGATAGCCATTCTTTTTCCTAGGGTCATCTTCCAAGCAGCAAGAATGAAAAGTCTCCTGCATGCCGGAGATTCCCCTTCACCTCTTTTTCTTCTGACTGTAACTGCTTTTATTACTTTAACTGTGTTCTGCTGCTAAATGGGGAACACACATATCATGTGAGCTTTCCTTGAATGTGGAATTATGTGTTAATTTATTTTTAATGCTTTCCTTCTCAGGTGCTATAGCAAATAGTTTGGTTGCTTCCTTAACTGTCCTTCTGTCCATCTCTCTGATCACATAGCTTGAGTGCACTGCGAATGCCCTAAATCAAGGAAAAATAGTTTTATCACAGTGGACCAAAGGGAAGCAAACATCTGGAATATTTCAAGGGTGGCAGCTTGCTGGCTCAAAGAAGTCTGAAGTTTCTGCAAGGAAATAAAAAAACATTTACAAATGAAGGAATTGGACCCAAGTTTTGTACTTCTGCTGTTTGGTGTGCTTATGTGGGCACAGAAAAAGGTGGAGAAGGAAAGTGCCCTCAATGACAGAGGAGAGAAAGGTGACTTGTGGCCCTGTCATGAATTGTATTGTTTAAAGGTATGCTGTTTTGATTCTTTATTTGATTATAACCAAAGTAATTGAATGTTCCCATGTGGATTTAAGGGGCAAGGGAGGATACAAATCAATCTGATTCTAGTATGTATTAAATCAATTCAGCTCTGCAGCGCAGACCCACTCTTAATCTATCATGCAGGCATGCCACTGTGCCCCTTGGTCATGAAACATTTACATGGTTTCTGCTCGGCTAGCACGATCAGATTCAGTACAATCTTATATTGTACTATTGGAATAGGGAATCTCCAACGTGCATACCACCATGTGGCCCACAGGACATTTTCACCTGTTATCCTGCCTGTTCTATGATTATATATGGTCATTAATTGGAAATATGAGACTAAGGAAGCTCTTAGACAAAACTGACCTGGTTTTAAATTTTAAAAGCTTTTGCTGTGTTGTTTTGTTTATTCAGTCGAGAATGCTGTTGTATGGAGCCAAGCTCTTATTTTCAAGCTGGGAAGCTGTTGCAACAGGAGCTGACTCCTGTGTGGACAAGTGTAGAATTCCTCTCTGCTTTGGTGGGAGAATGCTAGAATTGGGAATTACATTGGACTTCATTCACTTTGTTTGGGCCCTGTCTTATGCCCTTAGCTCTGCTTGGTGTGGGAACAGCCTCCAAAACTTGAAAATTTGCCCAGAACCCGAAAAATATTCACCTCTCCCACTGTATTACAAACAGATACTTAACTGGATTTATTTTTGTTGTTGTTTAATTGTTTAGTCATGTCCGACTCTTCGTGACCCCATGGACCAGAGCGCACCAGGCCCTCCTGTCTTCCACTGCTTCCCAGAGTTGGGTCAAATTCATGCTGCTAGCTTCGATGACACTGTCCAACCATCTCGTCCTCTGTCGTCCCCTTCTCCTCTTGCCCTCACACTGTCCCAACATCAGGGTCATTTCCAGGGAGTCTACTCTTCTCATGAGAGGGCCAAAGTATTGGAGCCTCAGCTTCAGGATCTGTTCTTCCAGTGAGCACTCAGGGTTGATTTCCTTTAGAATGAATAGGTTTGTTCTCCTTGCAGTTCAGGGGACTCTCAAGAGCCTCCTCCAGCATCTCCCAAAGCACTTGAAAATTACACGTGAATGCAAATAAACACACATGCTATTCAGATCTTTCTGTTTCCATGGAAAACACACAATAAAGCAAAAAAAAAATATTGTTAGTTACAGATACTGACACTCCTGACAAATCAGAATGTCATTGTTTAGGGTTGTAGAAGAAGGTTGCAGACAATATCAAATCTTTTTGCTGAATTTCTCCCTGTCCATTTGTCAGTTATCAAGAGCTAGAAGATATATCTAGGAAAAAGTTACAATGTTGTAATTATTCAGACATGTCAGAAAAAATAAGAGGTAAGAGATGTGAATGAATATAGGAAGAATACTTTTTGTGTGTGTGCTACCAAAATATAAAGCATAGTGAGCAGCATCTTCTTCCTGTGTTTGGCTACACTGTTTCTGATGAAGGCTAAGACAGAAGACAAGAAACACAAGAGTGCAGCAATGATCTTATCCTGGAAGAGCAAATCAACATTTCATATAGCAATTCTAAAAATGGGGACAGCCTAACCAAAAAATTATAACTTTTGAATTGGGCTTCAGATCAGCACCAAATTTAGCACAGTTGTAGCAAAGAATCTACAAAGGATTTTAAAGTTATGAGTTTTGAAAACAAAATGATTCCCTCCCATTCAGAAACAGGTCCTAAACATCCTCAGATTTAAAACAGATCATATAAACTGAAAAGCCAAATCATGCTTATCTTGAAAGAGAATGGTTGGCCACAAATCTTTTTTTAAAAAAACTTTGGAACAATCCAGGCTGCAGGGGCTGAAATACTGATCCTCAAAAAAGGCCTTTCGAAAGAGAAAAAGACTTTGTTATAAGATTAAGCATGGATGGTACAGGATAGCCTACAGGAGCCATGTGAAATTAAATTTTGAAAATTTTCATAGGTAAAGGTAGGGAAATATTTAGAGAGAAAGGACACAGAAACAGACTGAAAATACAAGCTTTCTTGAAAAGGTAAAATTAAAAAACAGGTTTGCTTTAAAGAAAGTAATACAGTGACATTCCTCTAGATATTTTGCCAAGTATCTTCAGAAAACTTTCTTTCAGGATTTCTGAGATAAAATAGTCTCCTCACATACAGTTACCAAAGAGGAAGTCAGCTCCAGGCAATCTGAGCCCTTAACCCAATCAATCAGGATCCAACCTGCATACTCTAAGCTTTTTTTTAAACTCTTCCCTGGACAAACAGACTTATCAGAATAATGATTTCATGGATATTCTGTGACCAGTAGTAAAAATGGAGACACAAAAGGAACATTATATTTTTTAAAAAAATACAGAACAAGAATTCAAAAGTTCACTCATTTAAGACATAACATTAATTTTTTTGTCGCTGGAAGTGATATTACTTAACATTAGCAGAGCTTTGATGCCTGTATCCTGTTATAGTCTATCTCTTGCCATAGTCTCCATTTCACCCATCTTATCAGTGTACAACGGTTTCGTAATTTTAAAAGTACTCCAAATATGTCATGAGCAATCAAGCAATTTGTGATGTGTGGTGACTATGTGAGTTAATGACTTCCCAAATTAACAGCTCTGTTCAGATCCTGCAAACCAAGAACATCTCATGTTAGATTTGATTTTCTCTTCTTACCATGCATGGTAAGCCCTTCCTTCCTTCCTTCCTTCCTTCCTTCCTTCCTTCCTTCCTTCCTTCCTTCCTTACTTACTTACTTACTTACTTACTTACTTACTTACTTACTTACTTACTTACTTACTTACTTACTTAACTTGAATCTAACCACCTATAATTTAATCCAGGTTATTGTTAACACCGTCTTGTCTCTAGATTTGCCTCTCAGATCTGTCCTATAGAATAGTGTAAAATCTAAACTAAAGTTCCATATTTAGCACAAAGAAAATGCAAGTCTAATGTTATATAATTGCTAAATTTATTTTTGGCTATTTTGTTTTTATCTGGACCTTATACAAACCCAAATCAGGCTGATTAAATTTGGAATTTGTGGTTTATCTTAATCTAGAACAAAGCATGAGTCAGAGGCACTTAATTAGCTATAAACCAATACAAACAAGCACTTTATATAGTATCCATGAAAATTCACATCAGTTACTGGGCAGTCTTATTTTGATCTACTGTGTTGTGATCCCCATTGACTGAAATGAGATTGACCTCCCAAGTAAGTACATACAGAATTGCAGTCTTAAACTGCTGCCTATATCGTCTTGTTTTCTCCCTCATCACATGGTCCAAGAGGGAGGGCCTGCTTGTTTTAACTGGGAAGTGGCTGGACCTTGCCTCCACTTCCTTAGGAGGTTTAGGCCTGGATGAAGCCCAGGTGCGTCTCTATGGGTGTTTTGCTGAATCCTTTGTCTGTTGGGGGGGGGGAGTTGCTGTTTTCTCCCTCATCACATGGTCCAAGAGGGAGGGCCTGCTTGTTTTAACTGGGAAGTGGCTGGACCTTGCCTCCACTTCCTTAGGAGGTTTAGGCCTGGATGAAGCCCAGGTGCGTCTCTATGGGTGTTTTGCTGAATCCTTTGTCTGTTGGGGGGGGAAGTTGCTGTTTTCTCCCTCATCACATGGTCCAAGAGGGAGGGCCTGCTTGTTTTAACTGGGAAGTGGCTGGACCTTGACTCCACTTCCTTAGGAGGTTTAGGCCTGGATGAAGCCCAGGTGCGTCTCTATGGGTGTTTTGCTGAATCCTTTGTCTGTTGGGGGGGGGGGGGGAAGTTGCTGTTTTCTCCCTCATCACATGGTCCAAGAGGGAGGGCCTGCTTGTTTTAACTGGGAAGTGGATGGACCTTCCTTAGGAGGTTTAGGCCTGGATGAAGCCCAGGTGCGTCTCTATGGGTGTTTTGCTGAATCCTTTGTCTGTTGGGGGGGGGAAGTTGCTGTTTTCTCCCTCATCACATGGTCCAAGAGGGAGGGCCTGCTTGTTTTAACTGGGAAGTGGATGGACCTTGCCTCCACTTCCTTAGGAGGTTTAGGCCTGGATGAAGCCCAGGTGCGTCTCTATGGGTGTTTTGCTGAATGTCTGGGAAGTGGCTGGATCGCGCGCCTATACTCTAACTCCACCTCCGATCCTAATTTGGTAAATAGAAATCACCTGAGCAAAGGCAGAGCCTCAGCTCTAAAGGAGGATGTGCAGGATAGTGTGTCTAACGTCATGTGAAACTCTCTAATCCTACTTTTTACCCAAATTTTGTAAGTAGGAAAACCAACTAACATCTTGTACACCTGGGGGAGTATACTTTTAAAGGTTAGATCATACTTCCACACTATTAGAGATCAGGCCGGGTAGGTGGGGCTCATCAGCCCTGGAAGGCAGCCCATCTAGGAGAAGGAAAACTCCAAATTTAAACCTCCACTGCCTTGTGGCTATATCCACTTATGGAAAGGGCTTCAGGAGATAACCTCGAGGCAAAATCCGGAGCCGGAATCCCGGAGGCACTTTGTGTCACTCTGCCAACTCCTGCAACGTTGCTGGAACCAGTCGTATTGGCTCTTGCCTCTCCACTGGACCATTTCAGTGATGTGGAGAGGGGGGATTTGCTGCTTGGGTAACAGCCTATCCTCCATATTATTTTACCCAGGCTTCGTGCTCTGGAGAGGACACTCCAGCTTCGCATACAGCGTCGAAACAACACGGGAAGTAGCAGTTACCGGTTATAAGTCTTTGCTCAATTGGCGTGGAGCAGGACGCCAGGGGCTACTTCTGACGGTGGGAGAGGTCATTGCACCTCACTAGGTAGATACTGCCCGCCTTAAGCTGGGCAGCCCCCAGCCAGTAAGGTGCTACCTTGCCACGGTCTGTTAACTTCACGGGGTGCGTGGGGTTTAGGGTGAAACCCGACAAGCAGATCGATAACCGTGCACCATGCAACAATCGTAAGAAAATTTCTGCCCTTAAGCTGGGCACCTGGAATGTACGGACAATGACCCCTGGCTTTCCTGACTACGGCTTTCCTAACGACCTGCAAGAAATAGACGATGTGCGTAAGACAGCTGTCATTGACATGGAACTGAGTAGACTGCAGATGGACATTGTTGCCTTACAAGAGACAAGACTGCCAGACTCAGGATCTGTCAAAGAAAAAAACTTCTCATTCTTCTGGCAGGGAAAACCATCGAATGAGACCAGGGAATATGGTGTTGGCTTTGCAGTCAGAAATACTCTCCTGAGATGCATTGTTCCACCTACTGTGGGGAGTGAAAGAATCCTGTCTCTGCAGCTCCACTCATCAGCAGGACCAGTAACCCTCATTAGCGCATATGCACCAACACTGTCATCCACTCCAGAAGTGAAAGACAAATTCTATGACGATCTGGCAGCTACTATCCAAAAAGTCCCTGAAAGAGAGGCACTGTTCATTCTTGGAGACTTTAACGCTAGAGTGGGTGCTGATCATAATTCTTGGCCCACTTGTCTAGGCCGTTTTGGCATTGGAAAGATGAATGAAAATGGCCAAGGCTTGCTGGAGTTTTGCTGCTATTATGGTCTTTGTGTCAGCAACACATTCTTTAACACGAAGCTGCAACACAGAGTTTCCTGGAGGCATCCAAGATCCAAGCATTGGCATCAGCTCGATCTAATTCTCACTAGACGTTCCAGCCTTCCTAGTATTACGATCACACGCAGTTACCAGAGTGCTGATTGTGATACTGATCACTCCCTGGTGTGTAGTAGAGTAAAACTACGAACAAAGAGAGTATATCACACGAAAAAGGAAGGAAGACCACGCATTGACATCAGCAAGACTTGCGATCAAAGAAAAGTGAAGGAATTTGCCCAAGCACTTGAGGAAGTCCTTCCAGGTCCGGCTAATGCAAATGCACCTGAACGATGGGAACACTTCAAGAACACTGTCTATAACACCGCCTTGTCCACCTTTGGCAAGAAGACCAAAAAGATGGCTGACTGGTTCGAAGCCCATTCAGAGGAGTTAATGCCAGCCATCGAGGATAAGAGAAGAGCTCTAGCAGCATACAAAGCCTGTCCTAGTGAGTACAACTTGCAAGCTCTTCGAGCTGCTCGCAGTCAAGTCCAACAGGCTGCCAGGAGATGCTCCGACAATTATTGGCTCCAGCTCTGCTCTCAGATACAGTTAGCAGCGGACACAGGTAACATCAAAGGAATGTATGACGGTATCAAGCAGGCCTTAGGTCCAGTACAGAAGAAATCTGCTCCCCTGAAGTCTGCTACAGGTGTGCTCATCCAGGACCGAGCACAGCAGATGGAACGCTGGGTACAGCACTACTCTGAGCTATATTCCAGAGAGAATGTAGTAACCGAAGAAGCATTAAATAACATTGAGTGCCTGCCTATCTTGGAAGAGCTGGACAGCGAACCAACCCTAGCAGAAATAAAAGCGGCCTTGGACTCCCTCGCCTCTGGCAAGGCACCTGGAAAGGATAACATCCCCGCTGAAGTGCTGAAATGCTGTAAGGAGATCATCACCTCCGAACTGTACGAGGTCTTTTGTCTCTGCTGGAGGGAAGGTGAAGTACCACAGGACATGAAGGATGCAAACATCATCACATTGTACAAGAACAAAGGAGACAGGGGTGACTGCAATAACTACCGGGGCATCTCTCTTCTTAGTGTGGTAGGGAAGCTGCTTGCCCGTGTTGTGCTGAAGAGGCTCCAGGTGCTTGCAGACAGAGTCTATCCAGAATCACAGTGCGGTTTTCGAGCTAATAGATCCACCACTGACATGGTATTCTCCCTCCGACAGCTGCAGGAGAAATGTAGGGAACAACAACAGCCACTCTTAGTGGCCTTCAGAGACCTTACAAAAGCATTTGATCTGGTTAGCAGGGATGGCCTTTTTAAAATACTTCCCAAGATTGGATGTCCACCTCGTCTCCTTAACATCATCAGATCTTTCCATGAGGGAATGAAAGGCACTTAGTTTTTGACGGCTCAACATCAGACCCCTTTGACATCCAAAGCGGAGTGAAACAGGGCTGTGTCCTCGCACCAACACTTTTTGGGATCTTTTTTGCTGTCATGCTGAAGCATGTCTTTGGAGCTGCAACCGAGGGCATCTATCTCCGGACTAGATCAGACGGAAAGCTCTTTAATCTCTCTAGATTGAGAGCGAAGACAAAAGTCCAACTGAAATGCATGCGGGACTTCCTCTTCGCAGATGATGCAGCCATTGTTGCCCACTCTGCTGAAGACCTCCAACAACTCATGAATCGTTTCAGCAAGGCCTGCCAAGACTTTGGACTAACAATCAGCCTGAAGAAAACACAAGTCATGGGCCAGGGCGTGGACTCACCTCCCTCTATTACCATCTCCACACAAGAATTGGAGGTTGTTCATGACTTTGTATACCTCGGCTCAACCATCTCTGACACCCTCTCTCTAGATGTCGAGCTGGATAAACGCATTGGCAAAGCAGCCACCATGTTCTCTAGACTCACAAAGAGAGTATGGCTCAATAAGAAGCTGACGACGCATACGAAGATCCAGGTTTATAGAGCCTGTGTTCTAAGCACACTACTGTACTGCAGTGAGTCATGGATTCTTTGTGCACGGCAGGAGAGGAAGCTGAACACCTTCCATATGCGTTGCCTCCGACGGATTTTTGGCATCACCTGGCAGGACAAAGTTCCAAACAGAGCAGTCCTAGAACAAGCTGGAATTTTCAGCATGAACACATTACTGAAACAGCGACGTCTACGCTGGCTCGGGCACGTCGTGAGAATGGCTGATGGTCGGATTCCAAAGGATCTCCTCTATAGAGAATTAGTGCAGGGAAAGCGCCCCAGAGGGAGACCACAACTGCGATACAAGGACATCTGCAAGCGAGATCTGAAGGCCTTAGGAATAGACCTCAACAGATGGGAAAACCTGACATCTGAGCGTTCAGCCTGGAGGCAGGCGGTGCATCACGGCCTCTCCCAATTCGAAGAGACCCTTGCCCAGCAGGCCGAGGCAAAGAGGAAGTCACAAAAGCAGCAAAACCAGGGAGCCGGACAGGGGACAGACTGGATTTGTCTTCAGTGTGGAAGGGACTGTCACTCTCGAATCGGCCTTCTCAGCCAGACTAGGCGCTGTTCCAAGCCTTCCATACAGAGCACGCTACCATAGTCTTTCGAGACTGAAGGATGCCTAACTAATCGTCTTGATGATCATGTGTAGTTTTATCCAGACACCTAGTGGAAAGATTTGAATTGTAGGGATTTTTCCCTTTCATGCAATTGTTAGAGGCAAAGAGCCAAGAATAAAGAATAGCATCCCCAAGACCATAAGATTAAATCAAAGAAATTTAAAACTAGAGGTGGATGAATTAGTCTATTTATGATCTGTTTCACTTTCACATGTGCTCATTCAGAAGATAGTTTGTGCATTAATTTGCAATTTGCATTTAAATAGCCATTTCTGAATGAAGTAGAATATTCAAAGGATAATAGTACTGTATTCTAATTCCCATTTGCACATTAGTCCTAAAGTTCAGATCAGGCCAATTTGTATCAGAATTCACAAAGATTATGTTCCTGAACATTCTTTTCCAAAACTGCTCAAAATGTAGTGGACATGATAGCTTTTAACAGTGTACTGGGAGTAACACAAATGCAGATCTATATATTAGAAAAGTATTTATCTCTAAAACAGCACAGGTATATACTGTATGATGAGGGAAGAGAATACAACAGTGGTGGGGAAGAAAAGTAATATGTGAAGAAAAGTAGAGGAAATTATTACTGGAGCTATTTAAATAGCACTCACAGTATATCTGCTAAATTACTAATGCTGATGTGAAAGTGGAATCATGATCCAATGAGATCATGAAATACAATAAATTGCCAGAAATTTCCTGGGAAAGACATACAGGAAAATATGAAAACAGAATACTAAATAATAGTTGAGGAAGAAGGAACAATCCAACATGGAATGCCTTTCTATCCTATTCCATAACAAAGGAATTCATAAACTATTTGGTGGTCAATTTTTTCTTTTATTGACACAGCCAGGAAATGTTATATCACCACCCTAGAATAGCCACCAAATGCTAGAATACATTATTTTGTGGTAGATTTGGAGGCTTCATGGATCCACTTCTGATCAGACTGTAGTTCAGAACAGATTTACATTGGCCCCAAATCATACAAGCAATTTTGAAATCATGGTTAAAATCATGTAATCAGATCACATTTCCAAGTGTGATCTTTCTGGTAAAACTGAACATCCATGAAAGTTTAAAAAAAAATTTAAAAAATCTAGCACTTTTTTTAAGGAGGCCTATGTCAGTCAGCACCTATGTAAGTTTTCTTCGTGCCCAAGACAAGATCATTGTGCTGGATGGCCCAATCCATATCTAGTATGAAGCGCTGCACAAATACTTATTTTCTCATCATATAGAAGCCATGCATGTCCTGGTAAATCCATGTATGCCCTATAAATCATATAGATACTTGAAGAGGGAAAAGGCACTGCTTGGCTGAACCCACACAATCATCCTTGCATATATAATGAAACCCGGCAGACAGTTGGCCCAGCATCTTCCAGCTTGCACCGCCATATTTTCTCATGCTCCCTCTTTTCTACCTTCTCTGACTCCTTCTTCTCCACCTTTCTATCCAAGAGTTCAAACACATCCACAAACTTTCCTTCTAAATCTTCTCAACCATTGCTGGAAGGAGGTAGTTACCTAATGGCAAGGATTGGTACTCACAGGGAAGAGCATCCCTCTGCATGGTATTGTATCCTGTGTCCAGGAAAGAAGGGGGGGACTTATTTACTTTCTTTGAAGTGAACCCCAGTACAGTACCTGAATTTGCAAAGACCACTGAGGATACAGAACTGTCCATTGTTTAGGTGAATGTATGCCCCTTGGAATGGGTGTACTAGTCACTAGAGCCCAGTGGCACCCACTTAATGGATGTGTATAAACCTGGTGGATTAGACAGGCCCTATGGACAAATGCCTAAACCCACTGAGGTTCTAATGTAGCAGCAGACCCCCCCCCCCCGGCACAACTGCTCCTGGCACTACTACTACTCAACCACTCACGTCTGCTTCATCCTGGGAACCAGGACTCACCACCAACTTGTTGCTGTCACACTGCCCAGTCAACTGTGGCAGTGACCTCTCCTCAATATGCATCTCAGACTCTACAGGCACCGTTTGGGTCCCGATGGTTGACCTTTGGAGCTGCATGACCACCACCGCCTGGTGCTGCACTTCTTACCCACTCAGCAACCCAGAGCTTATGGCCACAGCTGGTCCAGATTCACATTCACTTTCTAAGATAGCAATACTAGACAACATATGGTCACCCAGCTGTCTGAGGTCCAACGTATTACAGACCTTTGATGCTCTCTTTGATGCTCTACTAGACCTACACACCAGCATTTGCAGCCTTCTTGGCCAGGGCTCTCTCTCTCTCTCTCTCTCTCTCTCTCTCTCTCTCTCTCTCTCTCTCTCTCAAACATGCTATGTTTGTTCATTATTGAGCTGTTATTGGGCCAGTCTTCATAATCTGAAGAAAGGGGTGCCAGCGGCTGAGGTGGCACCTTGTGCTTCACCAGTTGTTTCTCCTTTTTTTCCCCCTGGTCCCTCCTGAGACCCACAAGGCCCCTACGGAATGCTAATTACTTATGTTTTGGTGTGTTTATTTTGCCCTGTGCCACACAGGGGGAATCAATCCATGCTTATCCTATTATTTATTCGTTATTGTTGTTGTTGTTCAGCCAAGAGCAACCTCTAGCATGCAAGTCTGGTAGCCTTAGGAGGCAACAACAAAGGCCATTTACCACACAATTTGCAACAGATTAGGCAGAAATGAATTTACATTAAAATTTGGCAGGTACACCATATAAAGCTTAACATGAGGATGCTTGTTGTGGAATTCATGACTGTATGCGCCCTATCACCATATATACTCTGCGTAAGTAACCCCAGTGAAACATTGGTTCAGCCCGAAAGTTGACTCAGCCTTCCATCCTTCGAAGGTCAGTAAACTGAGTACCCAGTTTGAGTACTCAAGGGGCAAAGTGTTCTTTACAGAATTACAGAATCATAACAAATGCTTAACTAAAAATTCACTAGCGTTTCATGACTATGAAAGCTACTGCTTTTGGTGCCCAATAAAGACAGAGCAGCCCTCCTTTTCTGGCTGCTTCTTTTAAATGATGTTTTTTTTCCCATGTGTGTGAGAGGGGGGGAGGGAGGGGGGAGAAAGATTCCTAATTGTCTTCACAGGACAATGCACTTTGTTGTTGCAGTCTATGTGCATTCATGCATGCATGCATGCTTGCATTGTTTAATGATTGTTCAACTTTTCATCCATTTCTAACTGGAAGTTTCCTTTTACGGTCTGTTCCTTTATTTATCACACTTCCTACGGAGCACCAGAACTGTCTGAGGAAATGGACTTTAATCCATGAAAACTCACACTGAAATGAAGTGGTTAGTCTTTAAGTGCTACAATATTTTGAGGTTTTTTTTTCTTTTTCTTCTCTTTTGCCAACATGAATATTGGGGATATCAGTTCTTGATGAATAAACAAAGAAACATG
Organism: Pogona vitticeps; assembly: GCF_051106095.1. NCBI lineage: Eukaryota > Metazoa > Chordata > Lepidosauria > Squamata > Agamidae > Pogona > Pogona vitticeps. Next base: position 232,871,257 of record NC_135785.1, on the reverse strand, counting down.
GAATGATTTTAATAAAGAAAAACATAAGGATGTCTTATCTTCCATGAGGCATCTTGAATGAATTTTGGCTACTACAAAACCATTTGTATCAGTGCAACTGTATGTATCTAATAGTTGGCATTAATCTTTCATAATGTGATTGTATCCCCCAGGCAGCCTAGCAGGAAGCTCCTGTAACTGCAGATCCCCACTGTAGCTATGGAAAAGCCAGTTACTCTCTGTGCTATTGTTCTGTGCTTGTGCAAGCTTAGGATGCCAAAACGTTGACTTCACTCTTCCATGAAGCAATATAATCTGAATGGATATTTGAGTCTGTTATGAAGAGTTCCTATTTTCACTTTGATTTTAGCTTCCCAGATCCCAGTGTTTTCTATAGTAAATTGAGAAAAATTCTTATTTGTATATAACTTATAAAACTTCATCTGAATTTGTACGGTGCAGAGCTAAACCAGGATAAGCAGTAAAAGCCTTTCAGCCACCATGGTTATAAAAAACAGTACCTCCAGGATTCTTTAAATTGGCAAAGATCATGATCACCAAATGCTTTCAGTTACAGATATTGGCTTCTGGGAATGCATTGTTTAACACAGAGTAAGGAACATTTTTTTATTTAAAATATTTTTACTCTGCCTTTCTCCTTAAGAGGGACCCAAGGCATACTATATGATTAAAAGACAATATTTAAAAACGATAAGTACACAAATATTAAAAAGGATCAAACAAATACTGAAAGGATCAAACATATACTGCACTCAAAGACAGTGAACAGAAACAACACAAAAAACACATTCAAATCTGGGGGCAGCAATAGAGAAGATTCTCTCCTATGTCCCCACCAAATGCACCTGTGAATGTGATGGAACCTTCTAGAATACCACTACATAGTATGCATGGACCTTCCCAGGCTCTTTTTTGAGCTCCTTCTGAACCCCCATCCCTTAGACTCACACTGAAGAAAAAAGCTGGCCAAAATTGTGAAGAAAAATGTTTCCATTAGAGGCCTCACAAAAGCCAGGAAAATCTTTAAGAGAAACAACAAAGTAAATAGGGGTGCTTTGCTTTTTTGCAGAAAATGGAAGCCTTTCGACACCTTTCAGCCTGTCACTCCTGATTCTGTGGCCAAGGTGCCTGACTGCTGTCGAGCCACCACCTCCTCCTTGGACCCTTGCCCGGCCTGGCTAATCAAAGCAGCCAGGCCGAAAACAACAGAATGGGCCATGGCAATAATAAATGGGTCTTTCCTTGAGGGCAGGTTTCCATCTGCCCTCAAGAAGACACTCATTAGGCCCATTAGAAAGAAAACGAACTTGGCAGTGGACGAAATTGGCAATTACAGGCCCGCCGCCAATGTTTCTTTCATGAGCAAAGTGGTGGAGAGGGTGGTGGCTGACCAGGTTCAGGCTCTCTTGGAGGATACAGATGCCCTGGACCCATTTCAGTCGGGCTTCAGGCCGTGCCATGGTACAGAAACGACATTGGTCGCCCTGTATGATGACCTGTTGAGGGAGGCTGACAGGGGCAAAATATCTCTGTTGGTCCTCCTCGACATCTCGGCAGCCTTTGATACCATTGACCACGGTATCCTCCTGGGGAGGCTCTCTGAGTTGGGAATCGGTGGCCTGGTGCTTGCCTGGCTCCGTTCCTTCTTGGGGGACTGACCCCAGAGAGTACAGCTTGGGAAGAGTGTCTCGGCCCCATGGAGTCTCAATTGTGGGGTTCCACAGGGGTCGATTATCTCCCCAATGCTATTTAACATCTATATGAGGCCGCTGGGTGGGGTCATTAGGGGATGTGGAGCATCGTGTCATCAGTATGCGGATGACACCCAGCTCTACATCTCCTTCTTACCAACTGCAGGTGATGCCGTTCTGTCTCTTCAGCGCTGCCTGGGGGCTGTACTGCAATGGATGCAGGAAAATGGGCTGAGTCTGAACCCGGACAAGATGGAGGTCCTAAGAGTGGGTACCCCACTGTCGGTGGCTTGGGTGACTCCCTCTCATTTGGGGGGGGTGACCCTTGCTGCAAAGAGTGGGGTTCGCAGCCTGGGGACCCATCTGGACCTGGCGCTCACCATGGAGACACAGATGGCGTCGGTGGTCCGCACCGCCTTTTTTCATCTTTGGCGGATAGCCTGGCTGCGACCCTATCTTGATGTGGGGGCGCTCACTACATTGGTCCATGTGCTTGTAATCTCGAGATTAGACCACTGTAACATGCTCTACGTGGGGCTACCTTTGAGCCTAACGCGGAAACTCCAAGTGGTGCAGAATGCGGCGGCCAGACTCCTTAGCGGAGTGAGAAAACACCATCACATTTCTCCTATCCTGGCCGCGTTGCATTGGCTGCCCATTCGGTTCCGCTTTGACTTCAAAGTTGTGATCCTTACATTTAAAGCCCTAAACAGCTTAGGACCTCGATACCTGGCTGAACGCTTACTCCCACCCGTGTCACACGCGCGAGCCAGGAGGTGAGGCTGAGGAGCCTGACGCCGAGGGAGACCTGGAAGGAAAAACAAGAAACCGGGCCTTCTCGGCAGTGGCTCCTCGCCTCTGGAACAACTTACCTCTGGAGATTCGCGCGGCTCCCTCGCTGGGTAGTTTTAAGAAACAACTGAAAACATGGATGTTTAGGCAGGCCTTCCCCCCTTCCAGTTAATTCTTAATTTTTCTTCCCTTTTAATCTATTATAATTTATCTTGTTCTTTTGCCATCTTGGAGGGAAAAAATTCTTTCTTTTTTCTAATTATGTTAATTATGTTATATATATGCTTGTTTTATATGTTATGTTGTAAGCCGCCTAGAGTGTTCGCGATGAACAGATAGGTGGTGTATAAATGGAATAAATAAATAAATAAAATTCTACAGGAAACAAGTTTGCAGTGTAATGAAAGAGTACCAAATTCTTAGGCACATTGTCGTTATTGCAGAAGGAGGGGGAGAAGCACACATTGGAATGTAATGTCTCATGTACCAAAATAACATGACTCTAAGAATATGATGCAGTTTGATTTGGATACATTTGTGTTCACTAGAAGTCTTGAGAGGATTTCTGGAAGTATCAGGAAGTGTAGATCTTGCCTTAAGTCAAGGAATATCCTTCCCTCACCTTGATTCACTGTACTCACCCAAAGAAAACTCAAGACGTTTATGGAAATCTAATTCTAGTTTTCAATTTTTTTGTGGCTGGTCTGGCCCTAGTGGAAACTGACTCCCATACCTTTAGCATTTACCCACCACTAGTTTAAGGTTGGTATTACCTAGACAACATTTCCTTGTACACTTGAAAAAGCAGAGCAGATTGACAACCTCCTACAAGACAGTCCCAGTAGAGAGAACAGAATACCATTAGAAGTCACCTACAGCTCCCAATTGAGATCACTGAGATGTAATATTAATGAGCTGGAGCCCGTTCTGCACAACTGTACTTCCACCTCACAGACTTGCCTACAGACAACCTCCAAAGTTTAAACAATAACTGATGCACAGCAGGCAACACAACATGGAGATGGAGACAGGAGCAAGATTCTGTCAAAAAAAAAAAAAAAACCAGGTGCCAGTAATGCCTCTGTATCTACACTGGCAGCAACATCAAGGGTCCCAACAAAGTGAGACACATCAGAGGTTTATTTAAATGTCCATCCTCTGATGTGATTTATGCCATCTTCTGCCAACAGTGCCCCTCTGTCTAAAACAAACAGGACAAGCTCTACACAAAAGAATGAATAGATAGAAATCTAGCATCAGGAATATCAGCACAGAGAAACCAGTTTCAGAACACTTAAGTATTCCAGGACACTTTGTTACAGATCTCAGAGTGGCTATTGTAGAAAAAAGGCATTGCAAACAGAGACCTGAGGGGGAGGCAGTAGATACTAGTTACATAAAGAAATTCCACCCTAATAGAGATGAGGGTTCTTAACATTGTACATACCATATATTAATAATCTAGCTTTCTGTAATATCTGATGGGTATAAAATGGGTATAAAATACTAGTTCTCGTCACAGATTTCTAGGGGGGTAGCCATGTTAGTCTGTTGCAACAAAACCAACAGAACAATGTCTTATGTTACCTTTAAGACTAAGAGGTTTTATATAGCATAAAATCCCATGACTAATAGCTGACTTATGCAAATATATTCACTTACTGAATGTAGTACAGTAACTGAAATGAAGTGCTAAACCTACATCTGCTCACCACCTGCAGTGACATCAGAGACACCTTATTGTGGTGTTATATTATCATACTGCTATGTCCAAGCAATTCTTTGATAAAAGAAAGGGCAACAGCCAGAAAGCAAAAAGCCCAACAACCTTCTTGTATTATTCACATGCAGTAAATGCCAGAATCCAGTAGGGAGGGTCAATAGTAGTGGTCTTTCCTTAGTCCTCCCTAGTAGCCAGGCCACAATTAGTCCAGATACATGACAGTAATATCCATATACATAACATCAACAGCATGGGATTGGAACATTGCTCCTATGCTGCTACACAGCAGAGTCTTAATCTATTTTCCACATATATGTTCTCTCACCTATAGAAAAAAGTGCAAGCACCTTTGTGTACCACCTTCAAATTTCCCATGTTTTGTCCTGTTTCAGGGAGCATATTAATAGAACCCATATGAATTAGCAATAGCTAATATTGGACTAAAATCTGAAGGTAACTTCATGGTCAAGCATAGGGTCAGAACAAGGAGAAGTCAAATCCACACACAGGAGAATCCTGTGACCAGCTCCCTAGTCACAGAATACACCCAAATGAAAGTTCATGCAACAACAACGTTCCAAAAGGTTAGGGCTGCCAGGTGAGCAGCACCCCATTCTCTGATATTTCAGGGCCAAACCATAAAGCCCCCATGATATCTTGTGAAATTATAAAGTCAGAGCAGGCAAAGGAGACAAGATGGAACAGCTTCTCCACCAGCTGATTGTGGAAGTGGACATGGGACCTGCAGAAAACTACATGATGGGCTCAAGTGCATACACCTGCCGATTCTCTTCCTTGTCATCACTCTTGGGTTGTACATGGAGAAGATGCATAGAGATACCGTCACACTGAGCCACAGTGCCAGAAAAAGGAGTCCAGGCTTTAAGTCTATTTCACACACAGACATTCTTTCTCCACTGCCACACACCCTTGCTTCTTTCTCTGGGGACTCAGGGAAGCATAGCAGTTCCCTGTGAATTCATTTCCAGCACCCTACCACCTGACACACATATCTAGATCGCTATGCCCATGGCACAAATCTGAGTCTTGAAAGCATAGTTGCAAGTCACTGGTTTTAGCTGTAAAGTTGCCCTACCTCTGAGTAGTGCTGTACTCATAAATAACCTTTGTTGGATGTTCTTTTGGCTTTTTCTCTCTCTTTTTTTTTAAACAGTTTTCAGTTTTACAAATGCACATATGCATCTCTCTCTGTGTGTGTGTGTGTGTGTGTGTGTGTGTGTGTGTGTGTGTGTGTGTGTGTGGTTGTTGAATCATAAAGTTCCTCAGACATTTATCTCCCTCCTGTTCCACAGCAGCCCCTGTTTGGGCATGAGTCTTATCCGCACTCAACACCTGAATTTACTGTTAGAAAGAATGATGCAACACTGAACAGACAATAAAAAGTTATCGAGAAGTAACAAAAAGATGTGACAGCTATGAAAACACTTTTTAAAAAATCAGAAAAGCGAGCATACTAAAATCAATCATTCTTTTAGAAAAAACAAGGTTAGCTATAAAATAGGAAGCAGAAATCAAACCAGAAATATGTTATTGATCATGCATAAGGAAATATCACTGATGACTCACTAAGTAAAATCTGCTGGAGGCTGGGTTGTTTTATCTTTTTAACGCAGTACTACATCATTCTCTTTTTTTCCTTATGCAAAACAGTCTTTACCTACTTTTTTAGAAGGAAAAAATCAAGCATCGTTCTTGTTACATTACGTTTACAGATATTAAAGCACTATGAGTCAAATGACTATACACACAGAAGTGCATGCATGCCTATATGTGTATAAGTTTTGAATGTATGTGCCTGGGAGTCTGATAAAAGTTCAGGTCATGAAGTTATACTTGCTGTTCCCTGGCAACTTTGCTCACAAATTACTGCCTTGAACTTCACTTCTGTCTTTCTTGAAGCCATTAATGAAACCTTCGCATTGTATGGTACACCATATGAGCTCTATATAGACAGTGGACGTGGTGGTGCTACGGGTTTAACCGTAGAAGCCTCTGTGCTGTAAGGTCTGTAGATCTTCAGCTGCAAGATCGACTCCACATGACGGAGTGTGCGCCTGTCGCTTGTCTCAGCTCCCACCAACCTAGTGGTTCAAAAGCATGCAAAATGTGAGTAGATAAATAGGGAACACCTCGGTGGGAAGGAAACAGCGTTCTGTGTCTAAGTCGCACTGGCCATGTGACCACGGAAGATTGTCTTCAGACAAATGCTGGCTCTATGACTTGGGAATGGGGATGAGCACCGCCCCCTAGAGTTGAACATGACTGGACAAAAATTGTCAAGGGGAACCTTTACCTTTACCTAAGATTAGTATCAGAATTAAGAATAGATTATTTTGAAGACTTGGGGAGTTCTTAGCAAACATTGTCCAATGCTCTCTTATTAAAGTTATCTAGATTATCACTTGCTGCAGTTTATTTCTGGAATTTGCTAGAAGGATATCCAGACACAAACAAAACAAAGTAAAAAAATAAAACATCATGCCACCATAAAGATGAACATTTGCGTTCCAATGTGAGCTTTTGTGGAAAAATTCCTTTTAATCCAACAAATGAAAGTCAGATAACTCCACAGGAGGTATGCAGAATTTGAATATGTTACTTGTTGGACTCCAACTCCCAGAATCCTACAGCCAGTGTGGCAAGTGGCCATCCTTCCCATCCCAGTTTCTGAACTCTGAAGTTAACTGCATGTCAGAGTACGGAAATAAATAACAGCTGCAGGCATGTTCTCACTCCTTAATCTTCTAAACACCCTGCTGTTTCTTCCTTGTTACTACACCAAGGATCTTCAAATTCTCCTCTATTGTTTATCTTTCCAGTATACATCCAGCAAATTTTGCCCATGTGGCAGAAAATTAGAAGCCATCTCTAATATTAAAACAATATGCAGCCTTTTGAACAACAATTAAAGTTTGTCTGGGCTTGCCATAATGGGCTGTATAGTGAAGTTAGGAGGGCAAAAGGCTTTAAGAGAATAGCTTCCAGCCTGGCTGGATACATCCCCCCACCCAACCTGCTTTCTTGCTTGTCTGTGAATTATCTGAACAAATCACAGCAGCCCATTTGACCTCATTGTTGCTTTTTATCTCCTTGCTGATTCTGCTCTCTAAACATAGCCAAGAAGAGTGTCTGAAAGGGAAGGAGGGGACGCCAACCAAGGGAGGTTGTGCTTAATGCAGATGCCATTAATAAATCACTGGTAGTTAAGATATAGATTGGGTGATGGGCGGCAGATGGGAAGGAGGAATGTCAAATTGCTTTTCTCATATAGATTATTGGATTAACAAGTAAGCAGCGGGTGTGGGGCAAACCCATGTAACAAATTACCATCATAAAAAAAATGGAGCACATTGCAAGCTGGTAATAATGCCATGTCGGCAATTAGCTCTCTAGAGAGGTACTCAGAGTAGAAACATCCATCTTCTGGAAAAGAGATGGCCACTAGCACATTAGGATATACAAGATGCATAGATGACTCTAGTTCCACCCTTCCCCCTCCCAGGTCTTCACATGATGTTGAAGAAGGTGAGGGGAGCATAGCACATGGATCCAAAATTGTCTTAGAAAATGGCCTGTAGCCAAAAAAACAAGGAAGCAAGTTCAGCTTGTCTCATGTATTTCTATTTGTATGTTTTACCTTCTGAAATCATTAGGTGAAAGATATGTGTATCACTGTGCTCCATTTGTAAAGAAGAATGAACAGCACTACCATTAAGACAAAATGTTTGTTTATTATATGTATATTCTCCTTTTCTTCCACCCTAGAACTAAAATGCAGTCCCCAGTTGCTCTCCTGACCCAGGACTTATGACACCCTGACCTGTTAAACTTCAGAAACGGAGACAACACAATACATTTTGTTGTATGAGATGAAGCACCAAATGCTCACCCCACCACCCGCCAAGGCCCATAGTATCCAAGGCCAATTATTTTGACACCTGAGGCAGAAATCCTGACAAGTATGTCTCTTTTCTGTCTGGCAACAGAAATACAATCATGCTAACCCAATTCATTGATAATTTGGTTTTCCTTTCATGCCACCTTAAATCAGCTGGCTGATACAACAGCCTCACTTTGCTTAATGGCTAGGTTCAATAATTCATCTAATCTGGCCAGAACCACAAAACAAGTCCCAACTGCCTCGCAGAGGGCAGGTTCAAATAAGAGCCCTGCATGTACCTAAAGCTTCCAAAGCCTCTGCATACTATGAAATGTGGTGCTATCTGAACAGTGCTTAAAAGGTCTATATCTTCAGTATACTCTATTTTAACTCTTTGTACTCATCCGCAAAGGCAGAGCAATGAACTATTTTGCATCTCAATGAAATATTCCAAAAAGATTGAACCCTAGCCCTATGCCAGAAAGATATGGACCAACTCTTCATAGAGAAGTATGGATCATTTTAAACAGAAACACAAGCAGACAAGGTCTTTTTCCCCATGCCAAACAGTGCTATCAGGGAACCATGTGCCATAACTGTATGCCAGTGTGAACAGGCTCTTTTTCACAATAGTATACCTGCTGAAGCTTACAGCTGCTTCACAGCATTTTTTTAATGCATCTATCATCTAACCACATTTGTAGGATGAATAAGGAATTATATAATCAATAATCATATGCTATCAAATCAGTTCTGACTTATGGTAACCCTTTTCATGGTTTCCAGGTGAAGAGTATTCAGAAGTGATTTACTATTCCCTTTTTCAGGGGGTGCCCTTGACCTGTGCCGCTTGCCCAAGGCCACGAACATTGGCTGTACTTGCAGGAGGCACAGTGGGGAATCGAACTTCAAACCTCTGGCTCTCTTAAACCACTGAGCTATCCAGCCAGCTAAGAAATTATATACACAGAGTTAAATCTGCTAGTTAATTCCAATCAGAGTTAATCAATTGAATCAGAGGAACCTGGATAAACATTGACTTAACAAAATCCTGTTAATTCAATAGGTCTGTTCTCATTAGAAAAGTTGGATTTAATACTAAAGTCAGAAGGGATGAGAACAGTCCAAAACATTCTGTTGCCATAAGCAAATGACAAGATGGCTCTCAGAATCCTATTACTGGTTGATGCTTGCATAAGGGAAATCACATCACCTTTGGTGAAAAATTGCTGCTCCTTAACAAGGTGCCGATTGTATTTCTGGGTGTATGCCTGATCATGTGATTGTGTTCCTGGACTTAGACCCAGGAACACAATCAGTGCCTTATTAATAAGTGTCAATTTGCCATTAAGACTTACATGATTTCTCTTATGCAAGCATCAACCGGCATTAGAACTCTGGCCACTGTCCCATTCTCTGCTTCCAATACAAAGCTGTCTTGACTGGCAGCTGAACCCCACTTTAGCATTCGTAATGGGACAAGTATCTTTCCCTGCCCCGTAAACAGAAGGCCAGTGCATGGACCCAGCTATGTTCTATGACATTCATAGTTCTGTCTTCCAACAGAAGAACATCCAGAGAAGTCAGGAAACAACAACTAGGACACTGTCACAGTGATAGCAAACTTAATAGAAAAGGATTAACTGTTCTCATGAAATGAACATGAAATGAAATTAACACGTCTCATGAAATAAAATGTTTTTAATGGGAACTATTTGTGAGTTCTTATTGATATAGGTTTCATTTCGCACTGTTTGATAATAGGGATTTCATAGTAAGGAAAATTCAGCACAGGTTTACCTTTGCCACCTTCTGTGCAGTACAAAAAAGTCAGTTTGAGTGTCACCCCCATTGCCTTCTCTGCCAGTGTCAAGTTCAGGTGAGTGAATGCATCTTAGTCTGGCGTCCCAGCTATGACCATTCCACCTTGGGTGACCCTGCTTGGAATCCAGGCTCATAACTGAGTCCGGTCTCCTGAAGACATTGGTGTCAGCTTCACTGACACACTCAAATTCCTTCACCATGTTAAGGAAGGAGGAGGATGCAGAGAGAAAGGAACTGGACAAGGAGAGGAGTCTGTGCAACCTCCCATCATCACTACCACCCCATCTATTCAGTGGAGACACCTTGTATTGTCAAATACATACACACAAAGAAGAAGAGACAGGGATTGCTTGGAAAGCACAAAGCAGATTTAAGAGGAAAGGGAATGTGTGCATCTGAATGAGAAATATCCCTAAGAGGATTTCTGTGTCAATGTAAAAGTAAGGGACTCTTAACACCATACTGAGGATCTACACATCATCTCTCCATTCACACTTTGATTTTTAGCCGCTCTTGTCCTTTTCACCTCTCTTTTGCATGCAACAGATAAAACCCTTACAGGGGGGAAAAGATCAGGAAAAAAACCACCATGCTTTTCTTCGTGTTTTTTTTTAAGTTGCAAGATGTTTATTAATCTGCAGGTGTGTGCATCCCCTTGACATGCTTCCTTTTTCACGCTGTGTCTTCCAGCAAAATATCTATAGCAGAATCAATGAAGGGAGAGGAAAGAAAGAGAGTGAAAATAAATGCTAGAACATCTCCAATGCACTGAACCACTTACGAGGGGAAAAAAGACCTTTCCCTTGTGTGTAATGGTGATCAAGAAACTACACACAGCTAAAGTTTACATCAGTGCCTCACACAAAGGCAAATTTTTAAGTGATTAAGTGCATCAGCAATGGTTTTGAAGGCATAATTTTTTAAAATAATTTCATTTCTCCTATCCCTCTGCAGAGGGCTGCCAATCTCCTGAAGCAGCTAGTTTATTAAGCCATGACACGATACCAAAAATTAAAACCAGAAGGAACATTGGCAGCTTTGACAGCTGCAGAACTTGATTTTAATCCATTTCCAGTGAGTGCAATAATGGGAATGAATTAAACTATAACACACTGATCTGCGTCAAAAAAGTAAAAGCCCCTGATGGGCTCAAAATGGTGTGTGATGGGGTACCCTAGGGGCAAATTGAGCAAATGCCAAAGTATGTTTATTGTGTGTACACTGGGAAAAAAGAGTGAATCAATCCACCTTGGCAGTGTACCAAACAGCTGGGCAAATGTCCATCTAAATGAATACTATGTCTAATTTGCCTTTATGTATATGTTCTGTATAAATTGAATGGATAAAATGCACCCTTGTCTGACAGCTTTGCCTGTATGAAACCATTCTCTCTCTCCATATTCTGTCCTAATGGTAGCTTCATGCCCACAATACAGTTTATACATCAGGACAATCAAATGCTGAGACATGACACCTCTGTCTTTCAGAACAACCCATCATTTCTCATGATTCCATGCTGGAAGACTGATGTTGCTGAATACATCCATTTTCAGTGTCAACAATGCATTGATAGCCCCTCATATTTTTGGTTAATGTCTTCTAGCAGTCCCACAAAGATGTTCAATAAGAGGATTATTATTATCATAAGAGGCTTTTTTAGCCTGAAAAATAACTTATATGTTTCTACGAATTGGTTTATACTCACAAATTTTTCAGATGAGACAATTCACCTGACCAATTCCTGAACTTGCTTCCATGCAAATCTTCATTGCATGACCAACAGATCATTGCAAATTTTTTTAAAAAATTAATACACTGCATTAGAGCAACAGAAGTATCATGCCATAAGTATCAGTAAAAATGCAATGAATTAAAATAATGCTAGTATTAATACTTTAAAATGGGGCTGTAAATATGATTATTATTTATTTAAACAATTTTAGCTAAAACCTCCTAAAATGCAATGATAAAACTTAAATATAACATTTAAATTATGTTCCATATGGCTGTCTTCATGCATCTAAGTTTTTACAGAAATTTACACAAATATTTATCAAATATTTAGCTCTACTTGTAGTGGCTTTAAAAGCAAATATTGCGACTCTATTTATTGTATGTGAATTGGGTGTTTGTAATAACACACTCAATTTCTCTGGGATGCTTCTATATTCCACTTTCTTTAAGATGGGCTGTAAATATTTTTCTCTGATATCCATACACAGGGGGCAATCAATCTCATAATGAGCCAAGTCCTCAAGAACAGGGTTTCCACAAACACACAATCTATCATCTAAACCTGTAACCTACCCCATTTCCTCATTGTATCCATTTGTTCAAATATTGAGCATGTATAAGCTTTTCTATATTGCATTTTCATTGGGATTGTTAAATAATTTTCAAAAGGTCTGCAAAACCCCATATTTCAGCACCATAAATTAACATAGGAATTATCTTAGCTTTAAATTTTCTAAAAAATTAAAAAAGTACCTGGATAACTGTAACTTAGAAGTTTGTATATGGACTGCAAACTGGCCTGCACTTTTAAAATAATTTTCTTTAAATGCAGTGTCCAAGATCCTGTTGTCTTAAAGTTAATGCCCAAATAGCAGTAACATTTAACCTGCTGTAATTCTTTGGAATTTATAGACCATTTGTGCGTTTTTCTTTTTTATCAAAATACAACCACTTTAGATTTATTATTGTTAATGCATAGATTATTTTCTTGTCAATAGATATCAAACCATTTCAAAAGTCTCCTCATATCCACTTGAGTTGTTTATAATAATATCATATCATCAGCATATAATAATATATTTACTTCTCTATTTAGAATCTTAGGCATATGATAACTCTGATTGTGTATAAACATCACCACATCATTGATAGAGAAGTTAAATGAGAATGGAGATAGAATGCAGCCTTGATGGTCACCTTCGTATGTTGGAACAGAGTTTGTAAGCACAAAATTTAAACTTGTTATCACCTTCGAATTAGTTTGTGTATACAGTGCTTTTAACAATAGTAATAATCTTGGCTCTATATCACTCATAGTCAATTTTTCCCAGAGGTGATCTATAGTTATAGAATCAAACGCTAGGGTTAAATCGATAAAAGCTGCAAATAACTGTCCACCCTTAATGGTATATATTTTATAAGATGTTGTAATATATAACACTTGTCTAGGGTAGAACGTCCCTTTCTAAAGCCCAACTGTTCTTCAACAAATATGGAATTTTCTCCTTCCCAGTCTTCTAATTTATGTAAGAGTTGCCTCACATAATTTTTTTGCTGGGATATCAATTAGGCTAATAGGCCTGTAATTGTTGGGATCTTGTTGATTACCTTTATTAAATAGTGGAATGATTATACTTGGTTTCCAGCCTTTTGGAATACAGCCAGTCTTATATGTGTGTGTAACTAGCCAGACAATATGGAGGTCCACCAATCTAAATTACTTTTAAGTACAGTGGTGCCTCGCTTAACGGCGATAATCCCTTCTAGGGAAATCACTTTTAAGCAAAAATAAAAAGCCCATTGAAACACATTGAAAACCTTTCAATGCGTTCCAATGGGCTTAAAACTCAATGTCCAGTGAATATCCTCCATACGGCGGCCATTTTCGCTGCCTGTATAGCGAGGAATCCGTCCCTAAACACAGCGAGGAGCCATTTTATTTACCTGGTGGCCATTTTAAAACTGCCGATCAGCTGTTGAAAAATCATCGTTTTGCAAAGAATCGGTTCCCGAAACAGGGAAAGCAAAATTCCCCCATTTAGACCATTGTTTTGCGATCGCAATTGCGATCGCAAAAAGATCATTGTAAAGCAGATTCGTCATAATACGGGGCAGTCGTAAAGCAAGACACCACTGTAATTTGGGGGGGTTTAAGAAATCCTCCCCAGGAGCTTTATTATTCCTCAGAGTCTGAATAAACTATTTTATCTCCTATGCTGTTAGAGGTGACCACTGAGATACTGTATTGAGCTTGCATCCTAAATCCCTGGGAGTTTGTCAATCTGATTAACATCATTCTCTTCCTTAAACAATTCCCTGTAATATAATTCATGGGGTAACACAGCCATATCTAAACCTACCTGTTTATTTGCCATTACCTTGAGGTCTATTTTGTCCTTCCCACTATCTGGTGTTAGCTTATTTTTAAGCTATTCAATTTCCACTGAATGAGAACCATTTTACCCAATTGTCCCTCTTGATCTAACTGCTTATCTAACAATAGCACTTTTAATATCTATAGTTTTGCAATGATTTTATTTTGTGCCACTAATGGCAAAACACAATAGGAGTCTATAAGGGCTAACTCCTCCTTAATGAGAGATTCCTTCTGTAAGGAAGAATCTTGCTTCCCTTGAATCTGAGTTGGAAGACTTATCCATTTAGGAATTGACTTGTTCTTGCAATTTCCAGTTTATATCTGTGACTCCTTCTTTATCTTATGCTCTGTGCCCCCTAAGTTTCTTGTATTCTCTCTGCTACAATGATAATTATCGAAAACTGGGTGAGTTTCTTCATCTCCCCACTGTATAAGATCTTTTCTGCCCTTTTCTCTTTCTAGTTGTTGTTTCCCATACAGGTCCTTAACTATTCTCCTCTTTACCAGGGCCACAGGATCAATCCCTTTTTTAAAAAAAATTCCCACTTTCTTCTGTATGATTTGCTAACCAATAGACACTCATGGAAAGTAACTACTGAACTTGCTTCCAATAGTAATTGTTTCTTGGTTAACCTTGCTTGAATTAGCACCTGTCTTTAACTTTTTCCTAAGCATTTCCTCCTTTCCAGCTTAAGACTGCAATGATGTGAGGCAGATTCTTGATGTAGCTGTGCATTGTACTCAGAAAGTCCCTAGCCAACACATTAGAACTTTTATTTGCCTATATGGGAAAGTTTCTGGGCTGTCCATAGGCAATTAATATACCCAAGAAATCTGTGTGTAGACATATATTTGTAATCTTGATGCAGGCTCCCTGCCAGATTTCAGATCCAATTGAGGTGAATTATTCCATTCTTCTAGTAGCTATTGATAATGTTCCTGAATTAATTACAGACATTTAAACGTGAATTAGATGTTTGCATGGTATTTACCATCCTTTCTACTGTTTTCCTATGTCTGCTATGTCATCTAATGTGCTCAATTATTTGTAGACAAGGGACATGTGAGTTTAAGAGTTGGTAAGTGCAGTTTGGGAGAGCTCAAAATATCAAGGCCTACCAATGAAAGAACAGGAGGTTGCAATGTGTCCATTGGGGACAGCACTGACGTGGTTGCTGAAATGTATAATGTCTTCAGCTTTAATGATTCATTGGAAGTACAATCATGAGACTGATGCAATGAGCTTAAGAATGCTTAACTCTGCATTGTACTGTGCCTATTGCAGAGCTTGTGTCAGAATTATCCAGGCTTTTGGATAACCCAGATGGCTTAGAGCTGAGTGCATTTCAAATTCCAAAACACCCCAAACCTTTAATAAAAAGGACAGCAAAACCAAGACAAGGCTTGCGTTGGATAATTGCAGTTGATCTATGACATTATTTTCTCTTAATTAAAATAACATTCTGGCTTGCACAAAATTCACTAGTTCTTCCTGTGTCACCTGAGGATACTGAAAAACAGATGCAGCTGGTGCTGAATGAAACTGGAACTGCTAGAAAATTGTTGACAGCAAACATGCACAAAATTATTGCTGCTGGAGTTCAGCCGAGGTTTGGCCAGACGAAAGCATGTTTACATAGGCAATATGGTCTAAGATATCTTCTCCCTTTGGCAGTGTATGCACTTGCAAAGAACCTTTTTAGTTGCTGGACCATAATAAGAGGAAATTCAGATCTTAGCTGATGATCATCACCAAAATATTAAGAACTGTCTGTTCTAGTCTCAGTCTAGAAATTCTGCATAAGGCATGGCTACAGTAATATAAAGTGTCCAAAATCTTCTTGTTGTTTAGTCGTTAAGTCGTGTCCGACTCTTCGTGACCCCATGGACTAGAGCATGCCAGGCCCTCCTCTCTTCCACTGCCTCCCGGAGTTGGGTCAAAATCATGTTGGTAGCTTCGGTGACACTGTCAAACCATCTCATCCTCTGTCGTCCCCTTCTCCTCCTGCCTTCACATTTTCCCAAAATCAGGGTCTCTTCCAGGGAGTCTTCTCTTCTCATCAGATGGCCAAAGTATCGGAGCCTCAGTTTCAGGATTTGTCCTTCCAGTGAGCACTCAGGGTTGATTTCCTAAAAATGGATAGTTTTTTTCTCTTTGCAGTTCAGGGGATTCTCAAGAGTCTCCTCCAGCACCACAATTCAAAAGCATCAATTCTTTGGCAGTCAGCCTTCTTTATGGTCCAGCTCTCACTTCCATACATCACTACTGGAAAAACCATAGCTTTGACTATGCGGACCTTTGTTGGTAAGGTGATGTCTCTGCTTTTTAAGATGCTGTCTAGGGTTTGTCATCGCTTTCCTCCCAAGAAGCAGGCGTCTTTTAATTTTGTGGCTGCTGTCACCATCTGCAGTGATCCTGGAGCCCAAGAAGGCAAATTGTGTCACTGCCTCCATAACTTCCCATTCTATTTGCCAGGAGGTGATGGGACCAGTGGCCATGATCTTGGGGTTTTTTTGATGTTGAGCTTCAGACCATTTTTTGTGCTCTCCTCTTTCACCCTCATTAAGAAGTTCTTTAATTCCTCCTCACTTTCTGCCATCAAAGTGGTCTCATCTGCATATCGGAGGTTGTTGATATTTCTTCTGGCAATCTTAATTCCAGCTTGGGATTCCTCCAGTCCAGCCTTTCGCATGATGTATTCTGCATATAAGCTAAATAAGCATGGAGACAATATACAGCCTTGTCATACTCCTTTCCCAATTTTGAATCAATCAGTTGTTCCATATCCAGTTCTAACTGTTGCTTCCTGTCCCACATATAGGTTTCTCAGGAGATAGATAAGGTGGCCAGGCACTCCCATTTCTTTAAGAACTTGCCATAGTTTGTTGTGGTCCACACAGTCAAAGGCTTGTGCGTAGTCAATGAAGCAGAAGTAAATGTTTTCCTGGAAATCTCTGGCTTTCTCCATAATCCACCACATGTTAGCAATTTGATCTCAAGTTCCTCTGCTCCTTCAAAATCCAACTTGTACTTCTGGGAGTACTTGCTCCACATACATCTGAAGCCTACTTTGCAGGATTTTGAGCATAACCTTGCTAGCGTGTGGAATGAGTGCAATTGTATGGTAGTTGCACAAGGATTCTTTGGCACTGTCCCTCTTTGGGACTTGGATGTAGACTGATCTCAATCCTCTGGCCACTGCTGAGTTTTCTAAATTTGCTGGCATATTGAGTGTAGCACCTTAATAGCGTCATATTTTAAGATTTAAATAGTTCAATTGGAGTGCCATAACCTCCACCGGCCTTATTGATAGCCATGCTTTCTAAGGCCCACTTGACTTCACTCTCCAGGATGTCTGGCTCAAGGTCAGCAACCACACTATCTGAGTTGTCCGGGACATCCAGATCTTTCTGGTATAATTCCTCTGTGCATTCTTGCGACCTCTTCTTGTTGTCTTCTGCTTCTGTTAGGTCCCTATCATTTTTGTCCTTTATCATGTCCATCTTTGCACAAGATGTTTCTTTAATATCTCCAATTTTCTTGAACAGATCTCTGGTTTTTCCTTTCTATTATTTTCCTCTATATCTTTGCATTTTGTTTTCCTTCTCTTCTCTGCTATTTGTAAGGCCTCGTTGGACAGCCATTTTGCTTTCTTGCATTTCCTTTTCTTTGGGATGGTTTTTGTTGCTGCCTCCTGTACAATGTTATGAGCCTCCATCCATAGTTCTTCAGGCACTCTGTCCACCAAATCTAGTTCCTTAAATCTGTTCTTCACTTATTTTATTTATTTATTTATTTATTTATTTATTTATTTATTTATTTATTTATTTATTTATTTATTTATTTATTTATTTATTTATTTATTTATTTATTTATTTATTTATTCGATTTTTACCCCGCCCCTCTAGACAATGTCTACTCAGGGCGGCTTACAAAAATTAAAACACATTAAAAAAACTAGCATAGTGCAATTATTAGAATTAATACTATCCAAGATGGCAAAATTAAGAACCAGAAAAAAGGAAAGAAAAGAACTTAGGTGACTGGGGGGAAGGCCTGTCTGAATAATTAAGTTTTTAGTTGGTTTTTGAACACACCCAGCGAGGGTGCCAGCCAAATTTCAGTGAGAAGTGTGTTCCACAGCCGAGGGGCGTGTATTGTAATTATGTGTATTCATAAGGGATTTGGTTTAGATTATACCTGACTATCCCTACTTTCTTCAGTTTAAGATTGAGTTTTGCTACAAGAAGCTGATGATCAGAGCCACAATCAGCTCCAGGTCTTGTTTTTGCTGACTGTATAGAGCTTCTCCATCTTTGGCTGCAGACAACATAATCAATCTGATTTCGGTATTGCCCATCTGGTGATGTCCATGTATAGAGTTGCCTTTTGTGTTGTTGGAAAAGAGTGTTTGTGATGACCAGCTTGTTCTCTTGACAAAACTCTATTAGCCTTTGCCCTGCTTCATTTTAAACTCCAAGGCCGAACTTACCTGTTGTTCCTTTTATCTGTTGACTCCCTACTTTAGCATTCCAGTCCCCTAGAATGAGAAGAACATCTTTCTTTGGTGTCAGTTCCAAAAGATGTTGCAAGTCTTCATAGAATTGGTCAATTTCAGCCTCTTCAGCATTGGTGGTTGGTGCATAGACATGGGTTACTCTGATGTTGAAAGGTCTGCCTTGGATTTGTATTGAAATCATTGTATCATTTTTGAGAATGTATCCCAGTACAGCTTTTCCCACTCTTTTGTTGACTATCAGGGCTACTCCATTTCTTCTATGGGATTCGTGCCCAGATATGATAATCCTCTGAATTGAATTCGCCCATTCCCGTCCATTTGAGTTCACTGACGCCCAGGATGTCAATGTTTATTCTTGTCATCTCCTGTTCGACCACATCCAGCTTACCAAGGTTCATAGATCTTACATTCCAGGTTCCTATGCAGCATTTTTTTTTTTTTTTGCAGCATTGGACTTTCCTTTCACTTCCAGGCGTGTCCGCAGCTGAGCGTCCTTTCGGCTTTGGCCCAACCACTTCATTAGCTCTGGAGCTACTTGTCCTTGTCCTCCACTCTTCCTTAGTAGCATGTTGGACACCTTCTGACTTGAGGGGCTCATTTTCCATTGTCATATTTTTTAGCCTTTTGTTTCTGTCCATGGAGTTTTCTTGTCAAAGATACTGGAGTGGCTTGCCAGTTCCTACTCCAGCTGGATCGGAATTAGTCAGAATTCTCCACTATGACCTATCCGTCTTGGGTGTCTCTGCACAACACAGCCCATAGCTTCTCTGAATTACTCAATCCCCTTCACCATGACAAGGCAGCGATCCATGAAGGGGAATGCCATTAAGACACATATGCCATTAAGACACATTTAATTTTCCTATTCATAGAGAGTTAGTTAGGCATCCTTCAGTCTCGAAAGACTATGGTAACGTGCTCTGTATGGAGGACTTGGAACAGCGTCTAGTGTGGCTGAGAAGGCCAATTCGAGAGTGACAGTCCCTTCCACACTGAAGACAGATCCAGTCTGTCCCCTGTCCGGCTCCCTGGTTTTGCTGCTTTTGTGACTTCCTCTTTGCTTCAGCCTGCTGGGCAAGGGTCTCTTCAAATTGGGAGAGGCCGTGATGCACCGCCTGCCTCCAGGCTGAACGCTCACATGTCAGGGTTTCCCATCTGTTGAGGTCTATTCCTAAGGCCTTCAGATCTTGCTTGCAGATGTCCTTGTATCACAGTTGTGGTCTCCCTCTGGGGCACTTTCCCTGCACTAATTCTCCATAGAGGAGATCCTTTGGAATCTGACCATCAGCCATTCTCACGACGTGCCCGAGCCAACGTAGACATCGCAGTTTCAGTAATGTATTCATGCTGAAAATTCCAGCTCGTTCTAGGACTGCTCTGTTTGGAACTTTGTCCTGCCAGAAGCACACACAGAAAGAAGCTGAGAGATTTTGAGGGGTGACTGGATTGTGCCCCTTGTGTTTTTGCAAGTAAGTTTGGACAACTGATATTTGCTTTATTTTTTGTAATTTTGCAAAAAATAAAAATAAAAATGAGGTGATTGTATTTGCCTAACAGAATATCCTTAGATTTCATCTTTATCTATATTGTAAACAAATACATTTTATTTAAATAGTATTTGAACTGGGTTGTTTTTGAAGTTTCTCATAAATGAAAGCAGCACTATTTTCACTCAGTTTTATCATTTTTGGTTTTTTATGTTAGTCCAAGATATTGAGTGCTTTTGAATTCCCAAATAGTCCATTTCATTCCTTGCCATTTACTCTGCAATGTTCCAAAATTTGCTTCTATTATTTTTATGAGTATTTTTTTAAACAGCTAATGCCATGTCTTTAGACGATTTTCATGATTTATTTTCTCCTACTTGTAGGCTCTAACAGATTGCTTCAATGCTTTTATCTCTCAGTTATCAGCCCTAATACTGAAACAAATGAATCTTTTCCCAAATGATATATTACATTGCAGTTTTGATCAAACTTTAAAACTTTTAATTTCATATGCTTTCGGAAATACATTGCCATGTCATCTAGAGTAATTCTCTCTTTCATGTCATGTTGAAACCTAGTCTGGAGCAACCAGAATACAATTAGGTTGCAATGGCTTCTTAGGTAATTATCATTAATGCTATACCCTCTAGTGGTGGTAGTTTGTCTTATTAAATTTGTGTATCTGTTTTCAGTTTTTAGTCATCTTTTGCAACTACAGTATGATAATTGCACCAACAGCTAAACTGGTATGTGACACCATAACTCTAACATTATGGAAAATGGTTGCAAGGAATTAGGTTGTTAGAGACATCACCTTGTGAACAAAAGTCCACATAGTCAAAGCTATGGTTTTTCCCGTAGTGATGTATGGAAGTGAGAGCTGGACCATAAAGAAAGCTGACCACTGAAGAACTGATGCTTTTGAATTGTGGTGCTGGAGGAGGCCCTTGAGAGTCCCCTGGACTGCAAGGAGAACAAACCTATCAATCCTAAAGGAAATCAACCCTGAGCGCTCACTGGAAGGACAAATCTTGAAGCTGAGGCTGCAATACTTTGGCCATCTCATGAGAAGAGAGACTCCTTGGAAAAGACCTTGATGTTAGGAAAGTGTGAAGGCAAGAGGAGAAGGGGATGACAGAGGATGAAATGGTTGGACAGTGTCACTGAAGCTACCAACATGAATTTGACCCAACTCCAGGAGGCAGTGGAAGAGAAGAGGGCCTGGCGTGCTCTGGTCCATGGGGTCACGAATAGTTGGACACAATTTAACGACTAAATGACGACGACAAGGTTGTTATCGGAAAGACCAGAGGAGAACTGAGAAGTCCAGTTCTCAGTCTTATCTTTGCAGTAGACTTCATTTAGCACAGTCTTCTCTAACACAGGTTCCTTGTATACTTCTATTCTTCTAGCATGCTTCATTACTGGGTCTATACTGGAAGAAGCAAAGAGTTTTTGCCCTCCAGGTCAGGAATAGTATGAGAAACCCAATCAACATCCTAGTATTTATGCTGAGTTCAGATCCAGCCATGGAATAGACAGTGCCCTGGGCACAAAGTGTGTGTGGCATCCCACCTCTCTGGTCAGATTTTCATGACCATCCAGAAGAGTAATATTGAGGTTCCTGATGCCAACTCCTGCATGTATATACAAAATTAGGAAGCACATGCAATAATAGGTGCAAGCATGGACTGCATTTGAGAGATTTTGTCTGCATAATTTTGTTTGTTCAGTTGTTTAGTCGTGTCCAACTCTTCGTGACCCCATGGACCACAGCACGCCAGGCCCTCCTATCCTCCACCACCTCCCGGAGTTGTGTCAAATTCATGTTGGTTGCTTCGATGACACTGTCCAACCATCTCATCCTCGGTCGTCCCCTTCTCCTCTTGCCTTCACACTTTCCCAACATCAAAGTCTTTTCCAAGGAGTCTTCTCTTCTCATGAGATGGCCAAAGTACTGGAGCCTCAGCTTCAGGATCTGTCCTTCCAATGAGCACTCGGGGTTGATTTCCTTTAGAATGGATAGGTTTGTTCTCCTTGCAGTCCAGGGGACTCTCAAGAGTCTCCTCCAGCACCACAATTCAAAAGCATCAGTTCTTCAGTGGTCAGCTTTCTTTATGGTCCAGCATAATAGGTTCTGTTATATCACAATAGTATGTTGAGATGCAATGTCATCATATACTCTACAGTATACTCCTTTTTGAACAAAACACCAAGAATTTTGCCAAGCACCATGGCAGAGTCAGGGTCAATGGTATGTTCCAAGGAGGGTCTTTTCTTTACAGGGGCACAGAGCAAATTACTCTAGTTGCTGCTGTCCCCTCCTGAGCATCCCTGTAATTTTTCTAGTGTTACCAAGTTGTATGGCTTGTACAGGATCGCAAAACACAACAGGGTAACAGGCCCTACAACATGGCTGTTCTTGGCTGGTTATATGCCTAATGGCTGTGAAGATCCTTTTTTTTTTCTTTGCTTTCTTTTGTTTTGTCTTTTAATGCTTTGGTTCTGAAAAGCAGGTAAAGAGTGCAGATGAGGAAGCAGTGATAAGCTCTGAAAGTCGCAAGGAGGATGTAAAGGTAGCTCCACTGTGACCACCACCCTAGTTCTATCACTAGACTCAACGTAGTTAATAGGCCAACATAGGCCTAGTCTGGTCTGTTGTATAACTAGTCTTAAAGGCCTAGCATTACTATATATTATCATTTTCCAGGCTGTAGCTTCCTCAGCCTTCATCATTTATTGCATCCTCCATAGCCCCCTATGTGTATTTGTCTCCCTCTTTTCTCCTGCATCTCTTGTTCTGCATTCAGGATCTAATTATCCTTCTCATCAGTTAGGTGGTCCATTAACTTATCTCTAGCACACAAGACATTGCACTGAAAATTGAAGAAGAAATAGCCATTAATACTAAACCATGGAAGATCATTTTTATAGCTAGTATCCAAAAAAATCTGGAAAGTATTACAGACATTTGGGGAGGCATAGGGGGTAAACCACTTTTTAGACAGGACACTAAAAATGAAAGAAGAAGTTCAACCTGGCAACCGCGTCAGCTAAGCCTGTTCCATGACCTCATCCTGACATACATACCTTCAGCTCAACTTGGCAACCTGTGTCTCCACCCAGCTCGCAAACCCCTTATGGCTAGTGAGTGGGCTGGCCTTCCTGATGAGCATCATCATGAAGCTGTTCAAAAGCTAACACCACACAAAACAGTTTTATCTGAAACTACTGGCAAGGATAGCAGGGTAAAATAAAAGAGGGTAGTTTGCCTATGAGTCAAAAGAGACAGGTGAGAAGGATTCAGACTATCTAAAGCTGTTTTCTGACATTACTGAGTAAGAAATATGTGTGTGTGTGTGTGTGTGTGTGTGTGTGTGTGTGTGTGTGTGTGTGTGTGTGAGAGAGAGAGAGAGAGAGAGAGAGAGTGAGAGAGAGTCAGTCTCCGGCCAATTAAAGCCTGAGGAAACTTAGTTTCCATGGCAATGTTGTTTCTACATTAAATACAAAATTGTACTTCCATGTATCATAAGCATGGCCCGAATCAAGTCAGCAATAGGGCTCTGAAGTCTAGTTTTATGCTGTATAAAGCAGTGCATGTAAGAAGGTAGCAGTTAGGTGCTTAGGTTGATCCAAGATATAACAATTAATGATATTTATATTCTACATTTTGGACGAAATGGAAATACTTGATCTTACCCTATCTCCTCCAGTGTTAAGGCAGATACACTACAACACCCCAATATCAATTACACCTGTCTCAGACTTGGGAGCCAGTAGGACAGGTGGAGGCAATTAAAACATTGCAGGCCCAGGAATGTGACCACAGTGTTTCCAAGCCTTCTACTCCTCTTAGGAACTTTAGTGCCAAACATTGTGTTAAAGTCTACCCTGCGGTTCCGAGGAAACTGAAGCAAACCAAGATAACTGACTTTGTTAGTTCTCTGAAACCCTTAACAAACAACATAGAGAATTCTGTTACTCCTCATGTTGACTTTTGACAAATGGTCAGATACTAGAAAGTAGCCAGTCAATAGGTAGCCTGCTAAACAGCAAAGTGAATGTAAATTTTGGCAAGTTAAGACTGTCTGATTTTGCATCAGATCTGGTTTTGGGTCCTGACGGTCTGATGTTGCCAAACAAGTCTGAGACCCTTAGAGAACAGAAGCTCAACAATGTTGAGACGCCAGAAACTAAAGACACTATACCAGTAACAGGGGAGCATGAGTCTTCTCAATCTTGTAAGCTAGTCTTCTTGGACTGTGATAAAGCAACTTCGTCAAAGGAACCAGGTGGCTGTAGAATACAGGGCTTTTTATCATAAATTAGAGATATATTAAAGGAATTAAATCAATTTGTGACCACTATAGCAGGTCACTTGATGGAAAATAAGATGCATCTTGCAAAGAATACAGTAGACCAGTTGAGCCAGAGTCAGGCTGAACATCCACGGTATGTGTCTGATAAGATGAACTATTATAATCTGTCTCCAAACACTACTGACAGAATTGCGAAGCTTTCTCTAGAAGAGTTGCTTCTATGTGTAGGTTCTCAGACAGATGTTCAGGAAAATCTTGTTGGCGCTGCACCACCTACAATAGACTCTCTAAATCCTTTGTCTGCAATGGACTCTTCAAGTGCAAAGCATCATCCTCCAGGAAAGGATTCCACGAAGATCAATGGAAAGGCATCTGCCCTACAATTGGTGAAGGCCAAGCCCAAACATGTGAAGATAAAGGAGGCTCAGAAACAAACATCCAAAAAAAGAAGTATGAATTTTAAACCCTTATTTAAACTACTAGAATTGGCAGAGTGTATTGCAAAAGGGAAGGAGTTAATATTCAGCATATTGATGATAAGCTAAAGACACACAGAGAGAGAAACGTAACCCCAGGAGGCCTCTTATGGATAGTGGCACCGACCAGTCCAAGGACACCATAACTTCGATTTAATCCACTCCTCTAAGCAGAGGGCTCAATCCTCCAATAGGGGTCCACAACAGCTACAGACAAAGAGTATTTTATCCACCAACCAATCCAGTGTGAATCCTGATTTGGCTGTAGGCTACCCAATACCAGTCATTATAAGAAATAAGGGCTTGAATCCAAGACTTAATGAGAAGAGAAGTAGATGGAATAATGAGACTTTAGGGCAAACTAACATCTATGGGTGCTCTAAACAGTCCTTTGGCCAAGAAATTGATTATTACTTCACCGATTGACATGAAGACGGGAGCTATTCTCTGCAGGTGAAGAACCCATTGGGCCTAGAACATAGAGGTTTTGGAGAGAAACTCTGTAGCGCCAAGCATATTATGTCCAATGACTCAGGAAATGAAGTTAGCATGCAAACTCATCTTAATTTAGATAGGTCATCATCTCCCTTTCATTTGGAGCCATCTTGATCCCACGGCTTAGATAATGGCTCTCCCTCCTCAGCTATTAGTCTTGGAAGACCCCGTGTTTCTACATAAGAGGCCCGCAATTAAATTTTTGTCTTGGAATATTGTGGGCTGGCAGACAAAGGCCTCAGATCCTGCCTTCATTGAATATATTGGTAATTTTGATATTATACTACAAGAAACGTGGACTTTAAATGAGCTGATGTTAAATGGTTATGCGGCATATTCCATTAATGCTTCTCCCAGCAACAGAGGATGATGACCTAAGGGTGGTATGGTCACTCTCATATCAACAAAGCTACAGGCAACAGTAGTGGCATGAGATTTTTCCAACATGATAGCTTCTGCCTTGATTCTGTAGATTGCCACATGTTTGTTACTGTTTATCAATGTTTATATTCCTCTGCAACACTCTAGTGTGATGACAGATGACTTGTGGGTTAACCTAGAGGACTATATTGATCATTTAATACCATTGTATCCTGATGCTTCTATAATAGTCTCTGGGGATTGCAATTCCAGGATAGGTACAAATGAGGAGACACTTTCTGCACAGTTCAATATGACCTTCCCAGAACCTATTCTACATCCAAATCTCAATCACAGGCAATTTAAAGATTGTGGGTGTAACTATGCTGGCCTACGCTTAATGCATATGATTAAATGGGCTCATAACTGGAGACAGAGCAGGTGAATTTACCTTTGACAATGGATTACTGTATGTTTTGGTCTTGATGGACTTGATGGATCGAATACATGACTTTAAGGTAGTATATCATGCAGAAAGTGACCATCTACCTTTGGTTTTAAAGATCAATTTTAATAATTGCAACGTGTTTGCAGACCTTGCTCTTATAACACCCATTGCAGCTGATACAAAAGGGGCTTGTATTAAGTGGTCAGAAGAACTAGATGCATTTATGAGACAGCTGCTGTTCTCAGAGCCTTATTTATATTTCAGTACAGTGGTACCTTGACTTACGAACGTAATCCATATTAGAACAGCGTTCGTAAGTCAAAATGTTCATAACTTGAAGCACCATTTCCCATTGAAATGCATGGGAACAGGATTAATCCGTTCCAGCATTTCAAAAAAATACCAAAAATAAAAATAAAAATACAACAGTGCAAGTCCCACACTGGGACTGCAAAATATATATATATATCCAAAAACAAGACAACACAGCACAGAAACATAACCCCCCCCAGTCCAAACCCACCCACCAAAACCCACCCAGAAGAGTTCTTAAAAAGGAACACCTTACCCGTCCGAAGCCTGTGACCGCCACCGCTGGGAGGCTTGAGCCTGGTCGGCTTTCTTTGGCCACTCGCCTCCCAGCTCACCTTCCACTTGCTCCGCCCCACCCTCCGTGGGCCGATGGCAGGAAATTCAAATGGCGGAGGGCAGTGAGGAGTGAACAGGAGGCGAGCTGGGAGGTGAGCAGCCGAAGAAACACGGCCAGCTCAAACCTCCTGGCGCTCCACTGCCTCCAACACAGCCAGGGGCGAGCGGCCAAGCACCCTGCCAGCTCAAGCCTCCCGGCGCTGGCTGACCGTTGCTTCTGATCACGGTGGCAGGGGTCCCCCAGAATGTCTCCCAGGGCTTTCCCACTGCCATCGGAGACCTCTTGGGGAT
The DNA here is from genome assembly GCF_051106095.1 of Pogona vitticeps. Classification (NCBI taxonomy): domain Eukaryota; kingdom Metazoa; phylum Chordata; class Lepidosauria; order Squamata; family Agamidae; genus Pogona; species Pogona vitticeps. The sequence continues at coordinate 232,844,171 of NC_135785.1, read as the reverse complement.
CGCCCGCCACTGCGATCACCGCCTTCAGGCTTTCCCAGGGGGTAGACCGGGCCTGCCAGGAGAAGCCCTGGGAGACCTCCTGGGGGGGGTCTGATCATGGCGGCAAAAAAGGGTGGGAAATTTAAAATTGCTCCCAGGGAGACCTCGCAGGGCTTCCCTACCACTATTGGAGACCTCCTGGGGGTCCCACCATGATTGGACCCCCAGGACGCCTCCGGAAACCTCTGAAGGCGCTAACTGCGGTGGTGGGGGACCCCCAGGAGGTCTCCGATGGCAGTGGGGAAGCGCTGGGAGACCTCCTGGGGTCCCCCGCCACCATCGGAGACCTCCTGGGGGTCCCCTTTCTAAACTATTGGGGCAAAAGAGCAGCCGCTTTGCCACCAACGGTTTGAATGGAATGAAAAAAAAAAGGAAGGGGAAAATTTTATTTCCTGCCCTTTCCCCTGCCTTTTTTTCATTCGTAGGTTGAGGCTCTGTTTACGAATTGATGCAAACGTTTGTGAATGAAGCTGTTCGTAGGTCAAAATGTTCATAGGTAGGGACGTTCGTAAGTTGAGGTTCCACTGTAATTTAATTACTTCTCTTAGTTCAGTGGAGCCAGTCTTAGAGGCCTATAAACACTTGGTACAATCTCTGCAAACTCATCTAGCATGTAAAAAGTCATGCAATTCATCTACTCGTGTTCCCCATACAAAGTCCTGGTTTGATTCTGAGTGTAAAGCAGCTAAACACGAGTTACTGGTCTCCTATAGGGCCTACAGAGAACAGAACCTGGCTAGAATCCCAACAGATTGGTTCACGCTTAAGAAGAAGTATAAAGCCCTGGTTATAACTAAAAAGCTCCAAGCACAGAAGGAAACCTGGCAATGTTTGATAACTGCTTCCATTCTGAAGGACTCAACCTCCTTCTGGAAGATAGTGACAAAGGGAACGCTAACTCACACTCCCAAACAAGATTTCTATATATTGCCTAGCATATGGGAGGAACATTTTTGAAGTATTTACACAGTTCACTCAGCTAGTACTTTAAGTTCTCAGAATGATTTTGATCATTTACCTGAATGGCTCCCAGTCGTTCCAAGGGAAATCTTAATGCTAATTAAGCATCTCAAACTAGGCAAGACTCACGGAACTGACTATATTCCACCTGACTTAATAATGTCCAACTCTAACTGGTGGGTTCCAGTACTAGGCTCTTTATTCACTTTATAAAACAGCATGTTTTCTCGAGGACTGGGGCCTAGCCATCATTATCCCAATTTATAAAAGAGGAAATAGAGGGGATCCAGCTAACTACTAACCAATAAGTCTATTAAACACCATTAGCAAACTATCTGCAAGGCATTTATTGGGTAAATTACAAGACTGGCCCCTTGAGGAAAATATACTTGCAGTGGAACAAGCCGGATTTAGGCTGGGAAGATCCACCATAGATCAGGGCTTTATTTTACACCACCTGGCATGTAAATACTCCTCCTCTAAAGGTAGTGCCCTATATGCAGCCTTTATAGACTTTAAATCTGCATTTGACCTCATACCAAGAGAAAGCTTGTGGTCTATATTTGAGACCACAAGTATTGATAAATAGCTTCTCCAGTTGATGCAGCGACTTCATGAAAATACATTTGCAGGTTCTATGCAACTCAACTGGAATCTTATCCAACCAAGTCCCTGTGCATAACGGAGTGAGACAAGGATGCATACTAGACTCCACCTTGTTCAATTTCTATATCAATGGCTTAATTGGAAATTTAAGTAACCCCAACTTTCATCAACCCAAACTTGCCTCTCACCCAATTTCAATCTTACTTTATGCTGATGATGCCGTTTTGCTGTCAACAACGTGTGTAGGCTTTAGAAGACTTTTGAGATTCTTCTCCTTCTACTGCAATAAAGAACTAATAATTAACTATGTCAAAACCAAGATTATGGTTGTTAGTAGAAGGAGAATAAAGCATAAATGGTCCCTAAATGGACACCCTATAGAGCAAGTAGCATGCTACAAATATCTCGCCATAGTTTTCCTTTTTTCAGGATCCCGGCTTACTCATGTAAATCACATAGCAATGAGCGCCCAGAAAAATACTGCAGCACTAACCAGATTTTTCCATACTGATGGGAGTAAACATGTTCCATCGGCAATACAGGTTTTTAAGGCAAGGATTATTTCACAAATGCTTTATGGCTCTCAACTGTTCACCTAAGCTAATTTACAACCTCTGGAGATTGTTCAGACCAAATTTGCGAGAGCCATCCTTGGAATTCCATCTTGTACTTCCAATGTGGCTCTTCACTTAGAGGTTGGGTTAATATCCATTAAAGCAGTGGTTCTTAACCTTGGGTTAGTCAGGTGTTTTTGAACTGCAACTCCCAGAAACCTCAGCCAGCATAGCTGGTGATGAAGGCTTCTGGGAGTTGCACTCCGAAAACACCTGAGTAACCCAAGGTTAAGAACCACTGCATTAAAGCATGGGCTAAAATCCTTATGGTAAAACACTGGCTTAAACTTATTTTTTCATTGGAAAGCTTGGCCCCACTGATGCTACTAGATAGTTTTCAGTCAGAGTGGAAGAAGCATATTAATGAAGAGATATCGAAAATTGGCTTTTCTCTCAGTACACTTATAGCAATGGGTCTCACTAATGCCATCAAAGTGGTGAAGTTAAGGGCCTGGGATATTGAACTACAGAACCATGTTGGCCAGGTAGGCCAACTTTCTTAAGAAATCTGCTTTTATCACCTCCTCGTATTTAGCCGATACTATGTCATCTAAAGCCACAAGGGCTTTTACACTTGCAAGGCTCAATGTATTACCTTCTAAGCTTCTGGAGGGAAGATTTTGAGGTTTGCCTCCATCAGATTTTCTCTGCCCTTGTAATAGTGATGCAGTCAAATCAGTTGGTCATGTTCTCCTTTATTGTACTTGCTATCAGGATTTACGTATGGAGCTTTTACTTCCTATTATCTGTAAATCTCCCGGGAGAGCAGAGGAGGATTATGTACAGTTGCTACTCTCTCACAATACCCCTTATATTACAAGACAAGTGGCCAAATTCTGGCCTGCAGCAATAGTTATTCGTGACCAGATATTTGGGTTGCAATTTTGGATGGATAATATAATGCTTTTAATATAACACTGGCTGAGGTTTTACTTATTTTAAAGATATACAATGTTATTAACTGGAAAGAAGGGGTTGTTTTATCATGTTTTTAATGGAAATTTTATAATTTTGCCTAATTTTATGAAACTATAATTATATGTATTTATTTTATATTGTTCTGGTTTTACTGGTCTTTGACCATAATAAAGTTACCACTGCTACTATTAATGAAGCTAGTCCCAGGAGGATTGATGTTAAACTACTTCAGGATCAATTTTGCAAAGCCTAGCTAAGAATGGTAATCTGTTGGTAATAAATACTTTTTTGCTATCATTCTCAGAGATGGTAAACATAAGCCAATTCACAAATGTGTTTATATCACACTGAAATATCTGTGTTGGACTCTTACCTATATCTACATCTTCATCTTCTCTGAGTAGCTGCTTAGAAGAAAATATAAGCAATGTTAATCAGATAACATCCACCAAGCTTAAACAGTGGCATGGATTCTCCTTTTCCCTAAGCAAACAACAGGACATATATTATGTAGGCAAAGATTTTTCATTTCCTGGCCAATGTCCTTAAATTCACAATAAGTTTCTTGCTTTCTGGAACCAATATGTTGAAATCTAGCTGAAAAGAAGTGGTTGCCTGGGCTTCCACACCAAACTTGCTCATGTGAGCATTCCATTGATGATTTGCACTATCTAAGGAAGACTGGGCACATTATGGGCAGCCCAGGTAACGTGCATAATTGCCCTCATACAATTGTGTAGGCAGTCAGTTTTTGGCAAATGTTAATCAATTCCCTAGCTTGAAGAGCCACCAAGATCCAAGTCTATAGAGCCTGTGTCCTGAGCAGACTCCTGTACTGCAGTGAGTACTGGACCCTTCTTGCATGGCAGGAGAGGAAGCTGAACAGATTCCATATGCATTGTCTTCAATGCATTTTTGGTATCACCTAGCAGGACAAAGTTCCAAACAGAGTAGTCTTAGAACGCACTACAATTTTTAGCATGTATATATTACTGAAACAGTGATGTCTATGTTGGCTTGGGCATGTTGTGAGAATGGCTGATGGTGGGATTCCAAAAGATCTCCTGTATGGAGATTTAGTGCAAGGAAATTGCCCCAGAGGGAGACCACAGCTGTGATACAAGGATATCTGCAAGCGGGATCTGAAGGCCTTGGGAATGGACCTCAACAGATGGGAAACCCTGACATCGGAGTGTTCAGCCTGGAGGCAAGCATTGCATCACGACCTCTCCCAATCTGAAGAGATCTTTTCCAGCAGGCCAAGGCAAAGAGGCAGACCTGAAACCAGCAAAATCAGGAAGCTGGAGAGGGGACAGATTGTATTTCTCTTCAGCGTGGAAGAGATTGTCACTCTCGAATTGGCCTTCTCAGCCGCACTAGACACTGTCCCATGTCCTCCATACAAAGCACATTACCATAGTTTCTCGAGACTAAAGGAAGCCTAAAATCAATTTCCCCAAAAAAGCACAGCATGGGAAATCCTTCTTGTTCTACACAGCCACACTGGCTAGGAGATTGTGAAAACTGTAGTCCAAATTAAGTAACTTTCCTGAGTTTCTTCTTTAGATATAGATTTTTTTAAATCCCATAGTTCAGCATCAAAGCTCATGTTTCACATGAGAACCTCGTAGAAGCATGTTTCTTGTATTCTAATATTAGAAACCAAAATGGAAAACAATCTCTAGTTACCTTACATTTCATTACATAACCTAATTTGAAGTTAATGAAATAACCATGGTGCTTTGTCATTTATTGTCTTTTTAAAATTTATTTTCCCTGTGCTCTATCAAAGCAATTCACAAGACATTAATATGATGTATAATACCTTTTTTAAATGTTAAAAGTAATACTTTTTTTGTTGTTGCCAAAACAACACCTGCAGATTGTTTTCATTTCAATGAGATGTGCTTGAGAACCAGGCAAAAATAAAAAAGACAAAAACATTGTGGCACCTTAAAAACTAAATGCTATATTTTAATGCCAGCTTTTGTGGATCAAGTCCACTTCCTCGGATATAGGACCTCTTCTAAAACTACATGCTTGAAAATCAACATCTAAGATTTCTGGATGCAGTAGAGGGAATGGGGAAAATAAGAGCATTAATTGTGTATGTTACTGAATGAATATTGTCAGTGAATAGTTGTTTGGGCAGGTTATTGAAAACATGCCATTGAAAGTGAAAAGCTTGAATTATTTATTCAGGTACAAGATTACTCTATTGCTGAAGCTTGGAAACTCCAAGGCTCATATCCCTGACATATGAAATACCCTGACAGATTTTCTCAACAGGATAGAAGCAAACAGGAGCACATGCCCTCTTTCCTCCAGTTTAAAAAGAGAACAAGAAAACCCCTTTCCCCTTCCCACTTTGCTTCCAGGTTGGGCATATAGTTATGCTAAAATTACCACTCCTCCCCCTTTTCTCTCTCTCTCAGACCCTGGAGGGGTGAGAGATGCTGATCTTTCCATGGGGGCAGGATTGTGGGCTCTGAAATCAGATCTTGCCCTCCAAATTTGAGACTTTCTTTCTTATTGGCCCGATGGCCCCTGGGATCACATGGTGCTTCTTTTTATTATCATTATTCTTATTTGTTTATTTGTTGTTGTTTTAAAAATAAGATCATCCCATCTTTTTAGCATGGATTCAAAGCGGCTGTCTAAAAGCAGCTCAACAAAACTATTGTTAAATTTGTTTAGCAAAAATGAAAAACAAAACCATAAAACATTAACTTTAGCTGAATCAAGTCTCAATTCAATAATTTTTCACCAACTGTTTAATATCTCTTAATAACTGAAATCAGTTGGATATCACACACCTTCTTCGGGGACCTTTGTTTTTCTTTTCTATGACAGCGCTTTATTGTTTTGGCTTACTAATTTAATTCCATTTATATAAACTGTAAAATAATAATAATAGCTTTCTGCTAGATGAGTTGTTTTTTGACTAGAAGAATGCTGAATATAGACTAATACCATTGTACTTTTTCTCACCCACCCCATTTCCTCTGCTTTTCATAGTTTCACATAAAGAGATTCTCTACTGCTTGGAGACATGACAATTCAATAAGCTACTTTTAACCAGTGGCATTAAAGAACTTCCCTGGTGCCACGGAAGACATCGCTGTTTAAATTTAGATTTAAGGAAACTCTGCATTCCCTGGGATCTACCCTTATTAATGATTTCCATTCATCATCACTCTGGAAGAGCAATATTACTCACTACCTGTCTGGACAGATGAAATTAGGTGTTTATGAACCAGGCTATTACACACACCCCAGGGGTGTAGCAGGAACACAATTAAATAGCTATGTGTATTATAAAATGACTGCCAGACAATAACATTCCCACTTACCTGTTTTTCAGAATTTATTTTATCCTTTATACAGTTAACCTTCCAACATTTAGGGGTGTGGTGGATAGTTGGGTTCTAACATGCATGTAATACCTGTTTGGCAATCTGCTTACAATGGTAACAGATTCTCATGTAAATAGTGTCACATTGATAGTTAGCTTATCTCTTCCTTTTGAAACAGAAAAGCATATATAATCATTGATGTTAAGCATAAAGAAAATTATGCCAAATATTACTTTATAAAGGCCCATATTGCCCAGTAGCTATGGCATTTCATACTGCTTAGGGACTAGAATATTATGAGAGGCATACCCTCTTCCTTCTGCTACTGCAGCTCTTAGAGCGAATCTCAAACCAGCTTTCTCCAATTTTATGCTCTCCATTTGTGCTGATGATAACTCCCACTATAAAAGCTTTAGTCTAGCATATCTGCAGGAAGCCAGATAATGGCACATCTCCTTCTTCTGGATTCCATCCATGGTTCAGGTAGTGTTCTGTACCATAGCCCTCCTAAAATTATTCAAGAAAGATATCAACAAGCTGGGAAATGGCCAGAAAAGGATGGATCAGGATGGTAAAAGTTCTGTGAACCAAGCCCTATATACATATCTGAGGGAGGTTGATATATTTTGCCTGGAGGAAGGAGACTCAGAGGTGATATGATAGCCAGCTTCAAATATTAGAAGGACTGTCATGTGCAAGACAGAACAAGATTAAAACTAATAAATAAGATTGTTTTCTGTAGAGGGAAGGACTCAACATAATTTATTGATTAGGAGAATGAAAATTTTCCTAACTTCTTGACAGTAAGAGCTCTTCAACAGTGACATGGGGTGGCAGTCTCCTTCACTAGAGATTTTTAGAGAGAGATTAGAAGGCCATCTGTCAAAAATGCATTAGGTGTGGATTTCCTGCTTTGGCAGGAGGCTGCACTTGACCCAGAATTCACTTCTAGTTCTACAGTTCTAAGGGTCTATGACCATATCCTGTCTGATTTGGAGTGGAATGATTATGGAACAGTGTAAGTAACAAGCTAAAAATTCTCAAGGGAGAACTTCTGACTTAAAAGAGGAGGACAAATCTTCACGCACAAAAAATAAGGGGAACATTCAGGGAGAGGAGAGACTTAACATTGACAGTCAGCAGGTGTGGCTATCCTTAAGAATGTTTTTAAGCTTTGCCACTGCAGTTAGCGGTACATTCCTTTTCTGCAGATGTCTGGTAAGAGGTAATGTTCTCTCATACATATATTCAGCTCAGATGGAGGACATTTGTGGAACATTGTTGTAGAACACAGAATGCAGTGGAGCATTAAAGCATTATTAATTTTGAAGGGCCTTTGCCACCTATTACCGAGGGTGGTGAATCAACACCAAATGTATTCTCCAGATTCACTGTTCTGGAGGCAGTAGTAGCAGCAATATTGTGACTGGGCTGCTACAGTTCTACACTTTTACAGAAGTTCCAGAAGTGTTGGCCTTCAGATAGTCAGATAATAGCATGTTCAGCAAATCGCTAGGATTCAAAATGCCACTCAATGTGTCCTTTAGAAGAAGAAGAAAAAGCTATAGCCACACTCTGCACAGTATTCATCAATGTCCCTGACACTTTGCTCTACTTCTTAGTTGGCTGCATGATATTTGGGGCAGCAGTATCATCATCTTGCTTTTTATAAGACAATGGGTTCAAGCGGTTGCAGAAAAGGGCACAGCAACAATCCAAGAGCTGTCATCTGTTTGAAAGCTTAGTGATCGATATGTACCATTCAGTGCAAAAAGGTCCTAATTAGTACTAGCCTGTTGTGGAAACCAATGATACACAGTTGTAAAGGTTGATCTTAACAAGCTATACTTGAAAGGCTGGTGATACTGAGGGGGCAACTTTCATATTCCTTGTGATACCAACTTCAGTACAGGATATAACAACGTTTTCCCCCGGGAATGCTATGTCATATTAAGGATTTCATAACACACTATAGAAGTAACCTTCCACTTGTCACCATGTATAAAAGAATGTTTTTTATGTGTTCCTGATGTGGTACAGCAATTTTGTATAGTGTCCTTTCGCTCTGATGAAAGATTTATAGAAAGAGATGCAGAGACAGAGGTGGGGGTGGGGGTGAGGAGGCTTTCAAAGAAACCTACCTGCATTCTGAAGTTAGATAAGCCTTATCCTGCAATTACTTACCCAGTTCTAGTACACTTAAATGGGAGAACCTAGTCCCCTGATTTTTCATGGTTCTCACTCACATACAGAGCCTGTGCAGGTGCAGGAGCCTTGTCCTCTTATCATCTGGCTATGCAAGCTGAACTGACTTGACTAGAAGCTCTTCCCCAGTAAGTCTGTGACCTTAACGCCACACACCTTAGACAGCAAAAACAATGAAGTACCTTGTGACACCTTAGTATCTAACAAGTTTTGTTTGGTGGGAACTTTCAATATGACTTTAAATGCATGGCAAACAGCTGGAGTAGACTGATATTTATACAAACACAGGGAGGAAGGGAATGTGTAACATAGTAGAAGCACAAAAGGTCCAGCCTGGTGATACTCTTAATAGTGATTATATAAGATTGTTAACAGTCCCTCAGGACAAGGACAAGTCTGTCCAATGAGGCTGTATTCCATATAGCTGAAATCCAAAAAAAACAAAACCCTGTGCTAAATAAAACGTGTTAATCTTTAAGGTGTCACGGGGTTCTTTAGTGCAACAGTCTCCAGACTGCTGCCCGTCAGGAACCAGAATAGACTACCAACTTCCCTGAACTCAGTGAGATTTACTTCCAAATAAACAGGCACATAACTGGGCTGCATGGCAGGCTTCCTAGAACTCACAAATAAGACAAGGGCACTTTCCAGAAAAAGCTCCAGTGACACTAGCTGTTGTATACAGAGCTTCCTTCTTGGCCTGTGCAAGGCAGTGAAGTGTGACTATCTTATGACAGCTCTTCTGAGACTGGTCAGATCTGTCTTGACTGACTTCATAACAAAATGAATGGGGGAAGGGACTTGATATACCACATCAGGCACCTGGCATATTTCACAGACACCCAAAGGAAGTGAGGCAGCCCAGGTTTTGTCACAGATTTTGCAGGTTTCACAAATGTGTATATATATGAGAAGGTTTCCCCTCCCTTTTAATCCACCTACAGGAACGAAATGCTTCTAGCACATCAGTAGTCTTGTCCTTTTCTCACAAATCACATCAGTCAAAGACTGTCTCTGGGGTCTCTGATGGCTTTTCTTTGTGCTTTCATCATTGAAACCAGAAGCGTTTTTTCCTCATGAATGAGCAGCAGGTTTCCTCTTGTATGCAGAGAAAGGGAAGGTTGAGGGGGGGTAGCGTTTAAAAAATGCATTTTAGTGTGTCTGAATTAGAACAAATATAATCTAATCCAATTTTTACTGTGTTTCTATCATGATTTAGTGTCACTGAGTTCAAGTGTCTTGTGCGTTTAACTGTGGGTTCAATATATTCAATCTGATTTACAGATAGTTTCCTTTTCTTCAAGTGGATTCACTTACTGTATATTTGTTTAGGGGAACTAGGTGTTCTTGTTCTGTTTTATTAGGTAAGAAAGCAGCAAGTTGCTAACTTTTTAAAAACTCCTCCTTTTCTTCTGTCCTAAATGTTTCTAGTACCATAGAATTTTTAATAAAAAATTAATAAACCAGATATATTAATTTTCTCTTTGCCTCCTGGATTGTCTCTAGTAGATGCTTACTGAAAATCATGGATCTAAAATTAAGAATATGTATCTACATGTTGTCGAGCCTCTACATATGACCAAACTGCCCAACAGTGAGCTTTTTCACTCTAGCAAAGCTTTCTTATCTGTTTTATCCTAGAAAGTGGTAATAGGATTGTAATACCCATCACCTACACTTATATTCAAAGCATGCAGAGTTAAGTAGTAGTTAATTACAGTTACAGTCCCAAGGATCCCACTGGTCTGTGTTAAAAGTAAACTACTTAATCTTACCATTTTAAAAAGCCATTTGAATTGATCCTTAGCTACAACATAATATTTGGGCATTCAAGTTGAAAGGGAGGCTGACAGCTCATATTTGCTGAACCAGAAACAAAAGACTCTTGAACTTGTCGAGACCCTAGGCCTCCAATATGCCCACACTGATGCAGCACCCATGCAGACTTTCTGAAAGGCAGAGAGAAGACTGGACATCTCGTTCGTTCTCTTCGTTTCCTTTGTTAGTCTCTCTCTCTCCTTTCCTGACCTCTGAGCACGTGGTAATCATGAAATATGTCTCTTCCACATATGGAAACTCAATTTTTCCTATTTTTCTTTTGATCGTAACAAGGGATTGCAACTGTAAGATACCTTTTCTTTTTACTTACAATGCTTCCAGAGTGATCAGCCATTGTGAAAAGGGATGAACTACTGAGACTTAAGCTATGCTCTCATGTGTTCTCTGTGCAGTCATGGTTTTTGTACCTCCTACTTTGCTAACTATAAAAGAAATTAACCAAATTCTCCAACATTTGTTATGACTCATCAAGTCACAAGCGACTTATGAAAACCCTAATAGCCTTTTCAAGGTATGTGAGAAATTAAAAAAATGGTTTTCCCATTGCCATCAACCCCACTTCTGGGATACACATCTAGCAAACAAACAAACAAACAAACAAACAAATATTCACTCAATGGAAATTCTCCATACAGTATTCCTGTAAAAACAACAGAGATTAAAAGTCCAATAAATGCAAGCAGAATCAACAGTTGGAGGACTACAAGAAAAGCCCTAATTGTAGTAAACCTCATGTATCTCTTGGACTGTCCAGTAAACATCAAAGCAGTAGTATTAAATTTGGAGTATATGAGTTCATAATGACACACACAGTCGCATCCCAAGGATATGTATTGAGAGAGAACAAGAATGAAAGAGATAGAGAATGAGAACAAGAGTAGTTCTGGCTTTCTTTCACATATATTCAAAGGAGCTGAGACTGTTTTAATACACTAATTAGGATACTGATAAAATTAATACACTAAATTTAATGCAATTAATGTACTAACAAAATCTCAGAGTGAACTTTACTGAGAATGATTACAATTTTGTGCATGATTTCCTGAGAGTAAACTCCATTTAATTCACTGGTTAACTACTACACCACCTAGAGTAGTCAACTACTCAACTACTACACCACCTAGAGTAGTCGTTCAACTAGATAGGTGGGGTATAAATGCAATAAATAAATAAAATAAAATAAATAAACTGGTGAAACACACTAACCTTTAGCAAATGATCTTCAGCCAGGTGAAAAGCAATGTTCAGTTTTTTATTGGAAACACAAACAATGCCCCTCAAAGTGATGTTGTTTAAGTTAGCAGTGTTAAGTAGCAGTTCCATCACAGACAAAAAGAGGTAACCCAACCTTTTTTAAATTGTTCTCCTTATTCTCAGATTTGCTTTATGTTCATCTATTAGAAACAATACTTAAAACATGGGGAAGTCTTATTACAGGAGGATCATGAATCAGAGAAGAGGGATCTCCCACCCAAATATGGCTGGGTATCATCTCATAGAATGACATGCTGAAGTCCATCAGTTTTGTTCTCCTCATCTCCCAATGGATTATTGCACTGCTACTACAATACTACATTTAATGGCAGCTCAGACACCATTTTGTTTTGCTTCCTCCCCAATGCACTCTGTCTAGTGTCACTTAAAGTCCCAATAGTAAGTGTGTGGGCAAACAGCCATAAAAATGATCAAATCATTTTGGAAATAATGCCACAAAAATTATCTGTTTCCACAGAACTAAGGGGAAAAAATCACACTGCTTCTTGATTGAGGACCTCTTGTAAGAAAGTTTAACTTAGCAGTCATCACTGTTCAGGAGCCAGGACATTCTCCCGGTTTCCCAAATTCTGCATTTCACAAACATCATTGCAGGTTCATCTTGTTTTATAATATAACTTCTTCCCTATAAGCCTTGTAGTCAGTATAAAGAGGACAAGATTGTAGTCATCTCCAGGAAAAGAGTGACGCTCGTGTTGCTCTGAGGAAGGCAACAAGGATGATCGGGGACTGGAAACCAAGCCCTATGAGGAATGACTGAAAGAACTACACATAAGAAAAGAAAACTAAGGGGAGACATGGTAGCACTTTTTCAGGTACTTGAAAGGTAATCATACAGAAGAGGAGCAGGATCTGTTCTCAGTCATTCCAGAGTGCAGGACACGTAATAATGGGCAGATGGTACAGGAAGCCAGATTTCAGCTGATTATCAGGAAAAACATCCTAACTGTTAGAGCAATGTGACAATGGAACCAATTACCCTGAAAGGTGGTGATTGCTCTGGCGCTGGAGGCATGGAAGAAAAAATTGGATGACCAGCTGTCAGATCTGCTTTGATTTGGATTACTGCATTGAGCAGGGGGCGGGACTTGATCTAATAGCTCCCTTCTAACTCAGTTATTCCATTATTCCATGATCCTACCTTACTTTGCCCTCCATATCCTCAAATATTTTTTTATTTCCCAATGAAAGAAGCTTCATTTTTTTTTCTGTCATACTCCCAGAATCTTTTAGAATTTCTTTCGGTTATATTTTAAAGTTTTATCATAATATTGCAGATTCTGCCTGTGTCTTTTCTATTAAACATCTTTCCTGGCTGCTGACACTTTCCAAATGGGAAAAGTCCTGTGAAAGCAGTTACCTTAGGGCTTTGCATGAGCAAAGAGGTGGGAGTGGGGCATTTTCAGCTGGGCCTGAGATGATTCAACATGTACACAAACATTTCACAGCCACCTCATAAGTACACTTGCTCAGCCGCCTAGAGTGCTCATTTTGACCAGATAGGCAGGGTATAAATAGAATAAATAAATAAAATAAAATAATACACTAAACACAAGAGGAAAGGTCTTGGACCACATGGATAAGAATTTATCCAAAAGATTTTCCTACTCTGAATTCTTCTTGAATGGACTTTCTTTCCTTGATTGGGAATAGTCAAAATTCTCATGGGAGAAATTTTCCACATAATACTAGTTTGAAATACCATGTCCAGATATGGAAGTCTTTGGAAAGCTGGTTTTCTCTTATCTTTTCCAGAAAAAGATTTTCTTAATTTATTTTAAGAGAAGATTCTGCGAGAGAAGATTCTGAGATATCTCATTTTGTCTGTAATGATGGTGGCTGTCTTTATCTGTCAAGTTTGCCTACAGCATGCTAGCCAGGAGGGGGAGGGGGAAAAGATGTGGAAATACAAGTGGAAGATTGCAGATAGAGAAACCTTGGTCATCTTTCACAGGCAAAAAAGATCAGTTTGGCTGAACACTCCAGCTGCTTTAAATGGGCTTCAAACAAACCCAATTATTTAATTTACTGCATCTACTCCATGGGTCAATAATATCTATTATTCTCATTCTTCCTTTCTTTTCAGCCAAGCCTTCAGAGGGCAAAGGTTTAAATCGCAGATAAGCAAACAAGACATGTTTCATTTGATAGCACCACTGGATGACTACTAAGGATTTTGTGCTTCTTATGAGATGTTTAATCTAGATAAAAACTAATTCTATGGGCATCCCTGTTTGGGGAAGAAATCCAACTACAACAGGGGACTTGGACAAAAGATGGTTCTTCTAAAAGATGTCAAGGAAATATGAATGACAGGAAAGTGCAATTATGTAAAAAACTGTAAGATAATATCCATAAATTTTGGAAATTTATTAAAAAAACAAATTAATGACTTTATTTATTTATTTATTTATTTATTTATTTATTATTTATTTATTTATTTAAACTTATACACCCATCTAGAACATGTCTACTCTGGGTGGTTTACACAAAATACAAAAAAAATAAACTAAGAAAGTATAAATGAACTAAAGACACAACCCAATTCCTAGTCTTCCCCAACCCTCAAGCAATAGTTTGTAACCATTACCATTTTGCTAATCAAAAGTAACTACATTGTTACATTACACTATTGTTCAACATCCCTATATGTGCCTTCTCAGTGATTAAGATCAGCAGAGGAGGCCCTCCTCTCAGTCTCATTGTCAGCATAAGCACAGCTGATGGGGACACGGGAGAGGGCCTTCTCTGTGGCAGCTCCCACGCTATGGAACACTCTCCCTTGGGAGATCAGGATGGCCCCTTCCCTTTTATTCTCCCCCCAATAAGCTAAAGACCCATCTCTTCAGGCAGACATTTAACAATTACAACTGAATCCCTGAACCCCATTTTAGCAGATAATTTAAATATTTTCCATGTTTCTAAGTTTTAATCTTTTAATTTAATTTTAAATCATATATTGTTTAATTTGTCTTTCAATATTTAACTTATTGTGTTTTAATTGTGTGAACTTTAATGCTGTGAGGGACTTTGGGTCCCTTTGTTGAGAGAAATGAATGAGCCTCGTGGCGCAGTGGTTAAAACACTGTACTGCAGCTAAAACTGTGCTCACGACCTGGGGTTCAAATTCCAGGTAGCCGGCTCAAGCTTGACTCAGCCTTCCATCCTTCCGAGGTCGGTAAAATGAGTACCCAGCTTGCTGGGGGGGGCAATGTGTAGCCTGTATAATTAAAAATTGTAAACCGCCCGGAGAGTGCTTGTAGCGCTATGGGGCGGTATATAAGTCCAATAAATAAATAAATAAATAAATAAATAAATAAATAAATAAATAAATAAATAAATAAATAAATAAATAAATAAATAAATAAATAAATAAATAAATAAATAAATGCGGCATGCAAATAAAATTAACAACAACAACAGAATACTGCAGGCTGCTGGTCTATTATAGAAAATAAAGCTAAATAATGGATTGCATGGGTAAACCTTTGAAAAAAACACAACCTACGAACAGTATTCATGCTCACCACAAAAATACAACAAATGTTACAGTCACCAAAGGACAAAAGAGACCCCCTCACCACTGCAGGAATATACTCGATACCTTGCAGTTGTGGCCAGATATATATTGGGACCACAAAACACAGCATCCACACCAGAATCAAAGAACATGAAAGACACTGCAGACTAAAACAACTGAAAAATCTGCAGTAGCTGAACATGCTCTGAAACAAAATGGACATGAAATCCTATTTCAAAACACAGAAGTACTGGTCAACACCAGCAATCATTATGTTAGACTACACAGGGCAGCCATTGAAATCCACAAATATCAGCACAATTTCAACAAACAAACAAACAAAAAGCCTGGCTCCCAGCACTGAAAAATACAGCCTGCAAAAACGTCAATGAACTCTACCCAGTCACAAGGACTGGTGATCACTACACACAAAAGAGTAACTAATGACACCCATCAATCACAGTGACAGATCATGTCCTCCCTTATCACAACAATATACTGTACCCATAAAAAAAAAACACCCTGATCACCATAATCAACCAATCTCCTGGAAAGGACAAAAAGTTGATCCCACAGCTACAAATACTCAACTATCCCACACGCTACACCAGAACACAGACAGAGTTCTAACTCCTGTCCTCTGAAGATGCCAGTCACAGAGACTGGCAAAACATTAAGAAGAAAAACCTCCAGAGCACGGCCAAACATCCCGAAAAAACCACAACAACCATAGGATCTCAGCCATGAAAACCTTTGAGAATAGAAAGATAAATAACTTTGTAACTAAGTAACCATAAAAGTGACCTATAACTATAAAACTGTAACTATAAAACTAACTGAAACAGTTTAGTTACAGTACAAAAGAAGTGAATTTACGCCTTTGTTACATTATAACTGTAATGCAAATGAACTTTATTACACTTTCATTATTGCAACTATGCCTTTGTTCTTGCAAAAAGAATTACTTTGTATTAATTATTCCAAATTGTACATATTTGCATAAGAAAGAAGGCCTGCTCAAACTCTAATAGCTTCATTCAGTATCAATAATTTTTTTATTGAATATAGAATGACAAACTTTCTGTGGCAAGGGTTATGCCCATGGAACACATCTCCAACCAGACCAGACCCTACCACACAAAACAAGGCTTTAGAGGTTAGATTGAGGAAGAGAAGATGAGATGTTCAGCTTCTGCTAGCCCAGTTGCACAAGCCAAGTCTGGGTCCAACCCAGAATCTCAAGAGTGTGTGAAACGAACCTCTCAGAGATACAATGCCTCAAACTTCCATTTGTTTGTTTATTTTTTTGTTTGTTTATTTGGAAAGAAAGAAAGAAAGAAAGAAAGAAAGAAAGAAAGAAAGAAAGAAAGAAAGAAAGAAAGAAAGAAAGAAAGAAAGAAAGAAAGAAAGAAAGAAAGAAAGAAAGAAAGAAAGAAAGAATTTTTACCCTATTTTTCTCCTTAAAAAGGACCCAAGGCAGCTAACATCACTATGAGACAATATTAAAAACTAAAAATAGTAAGTATACAAATACTAAAAAGGATCAAACAGATACCATTATTAAAAGACAAAAGCAGTACCAAAACCACATTCAAAGCAGAAAGGCACAACCATCCCTTTAAAAAACTCCACTCAGGCAGCCACTCATTAAGGGAAAGCTTGTCTGAAGAGGAAGTTCTTTGCCTGTTTGCAGAATTTGTGGAATTAGAAAATATATATATTTACAGTGAGCCTCTATTAAATGCCATTTCCCCCTTTAAAAAACAACTTTATAATATTTAGGACTTTGGCAGGGGATTGCTTTATGTGCCATGTTTCCAAATTTCTCTCAGTTGAATATTATGGTTTCCTGCCAGTTTTGAGAGAGACAACAATATAAAAGGATTGCCAAGTCTCTGTGTCCTTTCTTGCTAGTTTGATATTGTTGTTGTTGCAGCACTCTGCATTCCAACAACTGTTTCCTTTCCAGATCTGCCAAGGTCTTTATCACAACCCTAAACAAAGTATTACTTCTGGTCTTTTTGTAACTCAGAACTGCTGTGAGCCCAATGGGGCACAGAGCTGGAAAGTCAATCCACAGTCCTTACAAGTTACAATACACATGGCTTATATGCTGTCTTTCAAAGCCCTATACAACCGCTTGGGCTATGGAAAACTACGGCCAAAAGCCTGTTATATAAAAGGTGAAACTTTTAGAGGCAAATTGCCGTAAGTTAAGAAATCTTAAACTTATGTGCTAAATTGTATGATTCTGTGAAAGTCTACACTGGCTCTTTTGGAGTAGGCTGGTGCATCCTAAAAAGATTGCTTGGGTCTGAACAGGGGTACAATGTGCCATTTGTTGTGATCTTCATATCCAAATGGCATATTGGAGCTCAAGTGACTGTATTTGATCCGGCATCTTCTGATATTGTGAAGTGGTTTAACAAATGAGTCATTTCAGGATATCGGAAAATTGAACAATTCCTCTGCTCCTCAGAGGAGGGGCAGGGGAAGTGGGGGAAAAAATTAAAGGCTGTGGTAGACTATTGAGGAGGCACTGCATCACTTAAAAAAAAAAGAACGAAACTGTACCTGCAGTGGACCAACTAGCAAGAGAAATGCTCATCTGATCAAGCCTCAGTATGTAATAGATAATGCCTACAGTGCTTATTATGCTATTATGCTTTTTCCATGATAGCCCAAAAGGATTTTAACCTAAATAGATTTTTCCCCCTTAGCCTTCTGCTATTGCTACCAAAGCTTCTGCAACAAGCTAATTTATCACTTGCAACACTGGTGCTCCACCCCCTGCAATGCTCCAAATTGCATGGTGGGTCGAAGTTCATTCACCCACTGGTTCTTTCCTTAGTCCATCTGTGACTACCACCTCTGTCATCCTCACCTCAGCTGAGGGCAGCAAAAAAGGCCTCTTTGACCATAGGTCCTATGAAACTAAGGCTCTGAGTATTGTTCAAACTGGTTTTTATTAAGGTGGGGAAATGGGGTACACCCCATCCTGATAATCCACAGAGAGAACTGAATTAACTCCACTAGCTTCGTGCTGCTTCCAGTTTTCAACTGAGCCCTAGTCCCATCACTGGACCAGTACAGTCCATAATGTGTGGATGGGATCTATTTTTCCACATTGATCTCAGCCAATTGACACCCTTCAAGGAGGGCCAATACTGCTGAGCAGTATCAGTATCACAGCTTCCTGTGTCTTCCAAGTCTGTCCTGCTGCTACTGAAAGCACTCTTTTTGTTGCTTTCTCTGCCAAGGATGGGGTACCCAGCTGCTTGTCTCAGTCTCCGGGGGATTAGTTTTGGTAGTAGACCAAAGAGCGGCACACCTCTCCCAAGTCTTCACCTTTAGCAAGCTGGAATTGTTCCCCAGTCCAGGGATTCTCAAGTACCAGCAGCCAATCCTTCCTGAGGGCATAGGATACAGGGTCTGATTCCTTTGCCACCTCCACCCATTCCTCTCTCTCAGAGTCTGTTGAAAGGAACCAGTCTTTTCTTCTTCCTTTTCCTCCTTCTTCAGGATCCTGCCTGCTCAGCCCAGCCTCCATCCCCTCACTTAAGGGCAGCTCCTCCTCCTCCCATCTGGGACCTCCCTCTCCCTCTCTATGTCTTATGCCATCCTGTCATTGGGGTTTCCATAAAGTCTACCAGGGGGTGAGGGGCATGGGCAGATATCCTGACAAAGAGAGGCAGAGTGTCCCCCTCACACCCTCCCTTCGCCCCCACCTTTTGCGTGCACAGATATTGCACAAACACAGTATACATGCAAACACTTTTATGCTGAGCTTGTAAGCCCTGATATCTGCTAAGAATGAGTGGGCACTGATGGGTTCAAAGGAAGTTTGCACACAACCAACATTCTTTCTCCTCTTCTAGTGCTGCTCACATTCATGTTTATTTTCCTGCCTGGACCTCAGCAGACTTCAGCAGGTGGCCTGAGACCTGGCAAACCTACTCCTGCTTTGTAATCCTCTTTCTCAATATGATTCCTCTCTCTCTCTCTCTCTCTCTCTCTCTCTCTCTCTCTCTCTCTCTCTCTCTCTCTCTCTAGGACCTATTGCAATCTCTGTCTTGGCCCAAGCTCATGGTGTGAGCCACTGTGAAATATGCACGACAAGCTTACCAGTTACCAGAATTTACCTTTGAAAAGCCAAAGTCACTGAACATAATCTTTTTCAAACTCTCCGATAACGCTACCTGACTTTTCCACTCCAAGATGACACTTTGCTTCCCAGACTTTTTCAACCAACAACATATCCTCAAAAATATGTTATGTTCCAAGATTATAGAGATACTACATTTAAAAAAATACCTGTGTGAAACTGACAAATTCACAGAATAGCAGAATTCTCCATCTACTGTTACTTTTTGTTGTTGTTCAGCTCCTCAGAGTGTGAAGGCTCAGCTCTCCCTCAGGCAATATTGTCCTTTCTCTATGACAATCAGATAGTAGAAGGGAAAAGAGTGGGGAGAGAAAGCTACATTGCCCAGATTCCACCACACACACCCCTGTGCATCCCACTGGGCCATGAAAAATCACTTAGTAGGAATGGCACTGGCAAGGCCATTCCTTAAACATCTCACCTTGAAAGTCCTATTAAGGTCACTGTAAGTCAGTTCTGTAAGTCAGCATAGTCAAAGCTATAGTTTTTCCTGTAGTGATGTATGGAAGTGAGAGCTGGACCATAAAGAAGGGTGACCGCCAAAGAATTGATGCTTTTGAACTGTGGTACTGGAGGAGACTCTTGAGAGTCCCTTGGACTGCAAGGCGAACAAACCTATCCATTCTAAAGGATATCAACCCTGAATGCTCACTGGAAGGACAGATCCTGAAGCTGAGGTTCCAGTACTTTGGCCATCTTATGAGAAGAGAAGACTCCCTGGAAAAGACCCTCATGTTGGGAAAGTGTGAAGGGAAGAGGAGAAGGGGATGACAGAGATGGTTGGACAGTGTCATCGAAGCTACCAACATGAATTTGACACAACTCTGGGAGGCAGTGGAAGACAGGAGGGCCTGGCGTGCTCTAGTCTATGGGGTCACGAAGAGTCGGACACGACTACATGACTAAACAACAACAACAAAGTCACTTCTGACTTGACAGGACGTAAAGCACAGTGTATTCACAGGCTGGCTCTAGATTTTCAACAGCCCTATATACTGTAGGTTGAACCTTTCTCTGTTGGTGGGTTTTCTTAGAAGCAGGAGCAGCCAGCAACATAGACGGCTGCTGGTTGCTATTTATACTCCAAATTGTCACTACCTTGGGGGCACTTTGGGGATGTAAAATGATACCTACACTCAGCCCATTAGGCAAGGTAGGGAACATGGATGCACAGCCCCCCAACCCCACCCCAAGCTACACTTTGCTCTCACAGCCTGGATTTATTTATATGAAACAGTATTAATTCATAATAAGACAACCTCCATTTAAAGAATTGTATCTTTTTTAAAAGAACAGGGGCAGTTTAAAAATGCAATTAATGGGGGAAAAATAAGTGAATAAGGAAGGGCAACTGCACAAGACGTCTAATTTGGAAAGATCCTCAGAAAACATTCCCTGACTGAGGCTAGATTTTAATTATTTCATTATACACCCTAATTACTGAAGTGATCATGATAAAAATATACAGTATCATGCATAGCAACAGGACGCTTGAAGACTTCAGTACTAGAACTTAATATTCTGTGCATTGCTCTTCAGTTTCAGTTGTGTTCTTTGTCCAGCCACTAAAGAAGCATGCTTCTTTGCATACATTATGCCAGAAGAGTTTGTTTATTCTGCTGTTATTAGAAAAAAATAGAACAGGACTGGGTACTTATTGATGAATGGCAAAATAGATGACATAATGTAATATTTAAAAAAATCTAACCCTAAGTTACTCATTACACTTTTAATGCACTCATTATCCTACTAGACATAGTAGTTATTTTTTGTTCTCTTTCTTGAATACTTGATGGCAAATGGTAAAAACAGGGACAGAAATGCTGCTGTGCATACTTCAGTGAGCTCGCTGATAGACCACCTAGGTTATAACTCAGGTCTAATTTCCCAAATGTATACAAATCAGCACAAGAGTTTCTGGGAAGAAAAATCAACATAGCAATCAGAACTTTTTTCCCTTTAGGGTTTCATTTGCTTCAGCAACATGCGATGCACATGTGCCCCCTTCCCGCTGCCCTCTATCACCTCCACTTATCCGCTCCTCCTGCCACCACTGCCTCCACCACTGTGGATGCCATCCTCAGAGGCAGCGGGCCTGACCTCCCTGCCAGAAGCCAGCTGCTGCCTCTCTGCATGCACCCGTCTATCAACTGGGTGGTGGGTGCACAGTCAAAGGCAATGCCCAGCTTCCCTGCCAGGAGCCTGCCATTGCCTCTCAGCATATGCACCCATGGCAGCAGCAGAGGAGGCAGCTAGCAGGAACCCATCCACCCACCATGAACCAGAAAAATGAACTGCAAACCAGTTTGGATTTCTGTGGGTTTATGGTGGTTCATGGTTTGTGGTTCATGCTTAGCTGGTTTGTGTCTATCTCTATTTATAAATTACCCACTCTGCATAATGAGTGGTTGTACATTTTTTTCAACCTTAAGTTGGGAAATGCTTCTTGAAACTAAGTATCTGTGCCTTTCTTAAGCTTAAATTGAGGAATGTTTTGTGTTTCAAGAATACAGTAGTGCCTCAACTTACAAAGGTCCCGAAATATGACCATTTCAAGTTACGACCAGGTCTGGCCGCAAAATTTTGCTTCTACTTGCGGCCAGAGATTCGAGTTACAAGCAGAAAAAGGCAGGAGAAAAAGGCGGGGAATTCAAATTGCTAACATTGGTAGGCGAAGAGGCTGCTTCTTTGTAGCACTTTCATCCCAGCAGTTAGAAAGTATGCGATTGGAGGAGGCTTCTGACTGCCTGGTAAGGTAAGGTGCTGTTTTCTGCTTTTTAAAAATGGTTCTGGGTGGGTTTTGCAGTGTGTTTTTGGGCTGGGGGGGTTATTTTTCTGTGCTGTGATGGTTCTTGCAGTCTTTTTTTTTTTTTTGGTTTTTTTCCCCATTTCCGATGGGTCTTGCACGGTTTGTTTGCTTTTTGTTTTTTGGTTTTTTTGCATTTCTGATGGGTCTTGCACAATTTCTTTTCTTTTTTTCCCTTTGGCCAGAATGGATTAATCGTGTTTCCAATGGGTCTTGCAGTGTTTTTGTGTTTTTTGGGTGATTTTTTTCTTTGGCTGGAATGGATTAATTGCATTTCAATACACTCCTATGGGAAATGGTGCTTTGACTTATGACCATTTCGAGTTATGACCAGAGTTCCGGAACCAATTAAGTTCATAAGTCAAGGCACCACTGTAATAGGATAGGTTATGATAGGATTATGAGCAGGAAGCCTATAAGTATAGGCTTAACATCAATATACAGTGGTGCCTCGCAAGACGGTTGCCCTGCTTGACAATGAAATCGCTTTATGATCTTTTTTTGCAATCGCTGCAAGGTAAGCCCCGGGGGACCCTGAAAGCCGGCACGGGTGGTTTCGAGGCACCCCCGCCAGGGTTCTGATGACTTCTCCTGCACCATCAGAGCCCTGGCAGGGGTGCCGCGAAATCTCCCACACTGGCTTTAGAGCACTTTGGAGGCTTTTCCTGCACCATCAGAGGACTGGCAAGGGACCTCCAAAGCTGGCGATCGCAGCGAGGGGACCCCCCCCCGCCAGTCCTCTCATGGTGCTTCCCCAGCTCCCTACCCCTTAAGTTCCTTTTAAAAAAAAAATTCCCCTAGGAACGCATTAATTAATTTTCAATGCATTCCTATGGGAAATTTTGTTTCGCAAGACGATGTTTTCGCAAGACAGCGATTTCCGGGGAATAGTTTAACATCGTCTTGCAAGGCACCACTGTAAAGGCTTTGTATCAATATTCTTCTTGGTTTTCCAGACAGAATATATGAATGGTTGGTTAATTATAAATAGCAAAGAAGAGGAAGTGTTAGAAAATAATTTTAATAATAATAATAATAATCTGAGAACTGCAGAGGTGGAAGGGACCCTATGGATCATTGAGTTCAGCCCCTGTCAAGGAGGCAGACTGGGGAATCGAACTCTCAACCTCTTGCTCTGCAAGACCTAAACCACTAGGCTAGTTAACCATATTAATCATTTTAATCAATAAAATAATACCAGTGTTTTAATATTAAAGCATAAAAGTCTCAGGTTGCGACTGGAGCTTGAACTTCTGAGCTAGATGATATTAAGCAATATTCAGTAATATCCTAGCTGTAGGAGTGAAAAAGAAGAACTGTAACAGAGGTTCGGAATTGTGACGTTAACCACAGACCACAAAATATATTGCAATTTAGGCTGGAAATTCCCAGTTTGTAGATCACAATGTAATTCGGTAATATACACATGAAAAGCCAATGAAGTTTGGGACTGACATGTGTTGTGACGAAGACATGAATAACTGTGGTTTTGAGGAAGAAATGCCTTTGCCACTTGCCGTCTATATGATATTCCATGATCATGGTCTTAAATAAACTGCCTGCTTTGGCAAATAGCTCTTTTTGAAGTTTTGATGATGATGATGATGATGATGATGATGATGATGATGATGATGATGATGATGATGATTTAATATTTTTTCTGTCAAGATTACACTGAAGAAAAAGAAAAGTACAGCTTATTTAGAAATATATTTAAATATATATTCAAAAAAGATGAAATATGAAAAATGAGGAACCATAGTCCAGGAAGTGTAAATTCGTAATCTGCAGGAATGCAGATTGAAACTATTAGACATCATGGCATGAGTTGTTCAAGAAGATAAACAGAAATCCTTCTGATGTCCCACAGTGTATGCTCCTAGAAGATTTCACTAGAGACAAACACATTGTTTTCAAGGCTTTGCAAGATGGAAGAAACAGAACACAAAGGCTCTTGCACTATCAATTCAGTAGCACAAAAAATAAACAATTTCATGATTATCAATCATTTTCATAGGCTTACAGAAGGAAGTTTCTTTGGCAGTAAATATTTTCCAAATTAAGAATTCAAGTTCATTGACTGTAAGAAGAAAATTATAAATATTATTTCATTAAATGCTTCATAAATGCTTCAGAACAGGGAATAAATCAGAGTGTAGCCACCTTCTAACTTGATTTTACGTAGCTCATTATGTAAATCAACATATTATATCTATATGGAGCAAAAGTGAGGGATAAAGTAACTGCTTTTCTCATCCCCTGGCCTAGGCTCTTATGTTCTCCCCTACTGAGGAGAGGATATTTGCTCTCAGAAATATGGCTGTCTTGTTTAACAAGGAAAACTGGCTACAGGGTTGTCTGCACTGCAAAGTTACAGGAATTCAATGCCACTTTTAATTATCCTGGCGCCATCATATGGAATCCTGGGGGCTATAGTATGGTGAAGTAGCTACAGTTCCCTGTTGAAGATCAGAGAAGTTCCCTATAACCCTTCATCAGAGAGTTTAGAGTCCTCACCAACTCAGAAATCTCAGTATCAATTAGGATGAAGCCATGGCAGATAACATGGAATTAAAATTCAGTAACTAACTGTTTAGTGGACTCCAACATTGAGTCATTTGGTTGTCCTCAAAATGCCAAGCTGGGTTAGAGAACTTAGAACAGAGTCCACAGCAGGCATCAACCATGGCAAGGACCAGCTATACCATTAAACAGAGTGAGATAGTCACCTCAGGCAGTAGAAATCAAGTGTCACAAAAATGCAGCAAATTGTTAATTATGGTGTCATTACTATGAGGGATGGGGAGAAGTTTCCATGGGATTGTCTGCTGAAATATCTTGGCTAGCTTTAACTATTATACACCCTGAATTGAGTGAAGGGATCCTTTGCTGCTCTGCCTCAAGAAGCAAAATTTCTAGAATCATCTCTGGCGGCAGGCCTTCTAGTATGCTGAGACCCTGTCAGTTTCCCCACGGATGTCAGATGTTACTACCAGCTCTGAATATTCATGCAGAAATACTCGCCTCAATCTTCTTTTGCGTATGCTATCTACTCATACATGTTGTTTTCTACACTTATTGCAAAAAAAAATTCACCCACCATCTTGTATACAGTACAGAGAAACACACACACTTCCATAACCCCTTCAAAACGTAGGTGTCTCTTATATGTTATGTTTATCCACTGAAATACAGCTCTTTCAAACATATAATGTGGACAGATAATTGCAATTTTAGTCAGTATTAAATTCTTCTGTATGTAGTATGGATAGCTGGCAGCAGGTCTGATGGTTGTAAGCCCTAGGCTTTCTCATTGGCTTACAGGTAGTGACTGTGGTGATCAAAGGAAAAATACAAAGCAATTTGCTTTCTATAATGAAGTATATGTTTCTCTCTGTGTATGTGTGTGTGTGTATGTGTGTGTGTGTGTGTGTGTGCACGCACACACGCTTCTGTGTATGTGTATGTGTGCACAGGTATGAACAGAGGAGAATAGAGGTGCATGAATCTGAAGACAATATGCCTGTGGTATGTCTGATATACAGAGGAAACATTTATACTCTCAACTAAAGATTCTGTTTCTTCCATATGGGATCAAAAAGGGACTCTTTCCCTCAGTCTTTGAATAATGAAAGAGCCTTGAAAGCTTAGTCACGGCAGTGCAGCAAGTGGCAAACCAGATGGGGCTTCAGAGCCTTTTTTTCTTCTACTGATAGAAAAAGAAGCCTGTACCACCTCCCTGGAGCTATGGATGCAGTTGCCATGACAACCTCACATCTGAGTCAGAACTATTAAGGATCACCATGGCAACAAGTGTCTCACTTGCCATTTCCAGAAACCTGACAGTGTTTGGACTGGAATCATCACACCATATACAGGGGCAGAGTTGGGGTTGCACCAGGAACCACTACATGGATTCAATCATTATTGAATGGTTATGTGTTTTTCGCCTTTCTCCTTATCAGAAGAAAGGTGGCGTATAAATAAGACTAAACACACAAAGAGCAACTATGTTGAGTACTGTTATATTATGGAGATTTTATATATATAATATGTACACACCCACAGCACATACTAGCTATATACGTATAATGTAATCTCCCCCCCCCTTGAGCTCTGCCTCGCTGTTTGCATTTTGGATTTTGAGTGGGTGGGAGATGAGATTCAGAAGTGTGAAAAACTAGCAGATATAAAATAATTAATTTCAAGTGCAGGGCAAAGCAAGATGAAGTGAATTCATAAACTCTGAAGGTTCTCTTTCACATAAACACCTGCATTACTTCTTATGCTCATAATCCACATAGTAACGACAGGCTGGACTTTCATTTCAAGCTTTTATGTGGATAAACAGGAAGGGAGATTGGGGGAAAAATGTAAACAAAATGTACAGCAGCACCTGGAACATTTGCAGGCTGTTTGGCCTACATTAAAGTTAAATGGTTGTGATCTATTACTTCAGAGTGAGAAAGTGGTAGCTGCAGTTGCCATTTATGTCATTTCAGCTTTAGGCCATCACTTTTGCTACATCCAAAGTCAAAATAGCCATGTAGGAAAGGAACAAAAAGAAGAAGAATGTGTGGGACACTGAAATGGACAGAATCATTCATCTAAGCCAGTGGTTCTCAACCTTGGGTCCCCAGATGTTCTAGAAGTGAAACTCCCACAAGCCTTCACCACTAACTGTGCTGGCCAGGATTTCCAGGAGTTGTAGTCCAAGAACATCTGAGGACCCAAGACTGAGAAGTATTGAGAAGTCCTAGGCACAAGACACAAATGGACCTTAAAATTCTGGGCTTGAATTCTGCCCGAAAGAGTGAGGAGCTAAACAAATGCTGCGGGCACATATAAATCCTGCTTCCCATATCCCCACCCCACCAAAAAGTAAGACAAATCTTCCGCTCTACAAGGATCTGTAGAGGTGCTTATGAGCATATCCAAATGAACCCCCTTATAGCACTCCTTGAGTAGGGACAATTCTTGATCGTGGAAGGACTGTAAGTACATTTGGTTTCATGCGCTTTGCAGTTGCCTCTGCAGACCTTCACAACAACTACATGACAGTCTGCCTTACTTTGTGGGTGGGTTGGAAATAGAAAGGGGACCTTATTTGTGGAAACAATGGGAAAAGTGGAGTAGACCAATTCCTTTTTCTGGTTTAGTTTGGAGTGGGTCAGAAGAAGCAATGAAAGGCAAGATTTCCCTCAGCAAGGGCTGTATGTTCTGAGGACTCAGCAAGCAAAGAACCATGCCAACATTCCTTCCTTCAAGTTAAGAGGTGGACTAGGTTGGTGGAGAAGAGCTTTAATAGAAAAGAGGGCCCTAAGTATATACGTCTGGCTCCATATATGTAGCTGCCAAACAAGCCTGGGCAGCAGAGTTTAAGGAGGATACTGACAATCTGGAATATGTCCATAGTAGAGCAACAAAGATGATAATGTCTGGAAATTAATCCTTGTGAAGAACATTTAAGGGAGTTGGGTGTGAATTGCTCAGAGAGCTTCCTGACAGTAGAAAATATTAACCCAAAAGGTAGTGGACTCCCCTTCATTGGAGGCTTTAAAGAGCAGTTGGATGGCCATCTGCCAGGGATGCACTCATTGTGGAGTTGCTGGACCCATAGGATGATCGATCAGATAACCTTCAGGGCATCCCTCTCTACTCTGTAGTTCTTTGAGTCTATGATTCTAAGCCCTCACTTTCTGCCCACACTGGAGGAGGGAAAGGTACACAGATTGTTCCACACTGACCAATATAAATATCTTCTGAAGCAAACAGATGGAAAAAACTTTGTTCTTCCTTGTTTCAAACCCTATCCACCTAACTCTGTGTGGTGGAAGGTGGCAATGTTTACACTGCTGAAATTTATTTTAAAATAATTAAATGCTTCCTGTTCTTTCATTTTAGGTTCTGTGGCTCCTCAGGGCTCTCCGTTTGCTCTGGAGAAGCCTTTGGGAGCCTCGGGAATAGGAGCATTTAATCACCAAAAACCACTGCTGGATTGCCCCTCCCGGTGGTCCTGATCCTGAGGATAATGATCCAGTAGGGATTTTTTGTAATTAAAGCATTCTCTCCCCCTCCATCCCAAGGCTTTCAAACCTTTCCCCAGGGCAAAAAGGAGCCTTGGAACCAAAGATGAGGGGATAGGAAGCATTTGGTTATTTTAAAATAAATTTGGGCAGCAGGAGCTGATGACATCATTGGCCTCTGCCATGCAAAGTTACATGAACAGGATTTTGGCCATTATGTTTACCCAAAAATACCAACACACTTGCTGTTTGTCACAACTTGCAAGTGTAAATACTAGTACCCACTCAGCTGGGATTTGAACCTCTTTGTTTTTTGCCCCCACGTCATACTGACTCACTTCATTGTATATTAGCTGAGGATGAAAGTAAAAGAATTCAGAATAAAAGAACCTTCAGTGATTCAGGTTTTTAAAATTGTTGTGCTGTCATGCAGAAAAAAAAATTATAACATACTCTAAGAGGATAGCAGAAGCAAGTGCCACTGGTTTGCAAAGAAATTAAATGAGGACTGCCTCCTTTGGGTTCTGTTGAACCCAAATCTCAGGTTCAGTCCCTGCTGTCTGTAGCTAAAATCATCTGGCAACCAGTAATTAGAAAGACTCCTCTAGATTTGAAACTCTGGATGCCTGATGCCAGTCAGAATAGGCACCATGGAGTCAGATAGATAAATCCAAATCTTCCTCTGTGTCATCAAGACCAGCCCTTTCATTAGGCAAAGTGAGGTAGTTTTCTCAAATGGCAAAAGAGACAGAACTCTGGACTTCAGCCATTCCTCCTGAGTACCCCAAGCTGTTTGCATCAGCCCAGTGAACAGTGTCCTTGGTACCAGCTGCCCTCCGTACAATGGAGAATATCAGCCATCTTGAAGCAAACTTCAATTGCCAATCTAGTGTTTATTTGTATGCGGATGGTAGGATGCTGTCTTGTCCCTTGCTTCAGACAGAAAATCACCTTGACACTGCCATATTTGTCACTATTTCTTTATTTATGTGAATTCCGATTTGGAAATATCTGGAATTCATCAAATAATGTCAGCCAATTTTCCATCACATACTGTAGCATTTAGTGTAGAAGGTCCAGCTAGCACTGAGGGGTAAAACAGCAAGAAGAAACTAGCAGTGTTCATAGCATCCAGAAGTATTCTAGAATCCATATCTCTCACCCCTGTCAGAACAGGGAAAGCTTTCTGGAACGGTGTCTTAAGAAGCATGGCAAGACCCTGCCTTCCAGAAAAATGACATGGAAGAAGCAGAGGAAGAGGCATACATACAGAAGCCCTGCAAGCCAAAAGAGACTGATTCTTTGTCTAACTGGGCTGAGAAGAAGTACGTTTGGGGAGGTCTGACCAAGTGGGACTGCAGTCTTGCCCAGTGAGAGAGTGTCCTCTCAGGCAGGGGACATTGACAGCCCACATTGCTCACATCTGGAATCTGGATCAATAGCAAAATGTATTTGTCCCTGCTATTGCTGGGCTTCTCTGAAGCCCCCTTTAAGTAAGAGAGGATGGCACACTCTGCTTACAGTGCTAGGTATGCTTCAGTCTGCTGACCCCATCCTTCTGTCTCATTTATTCTTCCAACTGCTACTCCAAGATTATGCTCACTCACTCAACTGTGCTTTGCCTTGTGTTGATGGCACAGTTTCCACCCACCCACCCCCCACAGGCTGCCTGCTGCTCCCATCTGCTTGCTAGTGCTGCCCAGAGTATTTGCCCAGTCTCCAGTTTGACCTGTCCTCTGCTTATCCAATGCTGCTGGCATTTCCTGCTGGCATTCCCATTGTTCAGGGTTCAATCAATATGCCCACTGCAGTCATTTCCTAATACCTAGGCAATGCTGGCTGCTGGTGTGTACTTATTTGACACAATTCCTGGGAAAGTATCATAGGGCACAGGGAAATCCTTTAAACCTATTGTGCCTGTTTGTGTTTTTAAAGGGGAAAATAATGGCTATATAGTATTCGAGAAATTCCACATTTTTTAAAATTGCAAATTCTGAATCTGAAGGGCTTTAATTCTGAATTCAGCTGCCAACCCAGTTTGCATGTATACATGGAGGGTAAGATGCTGTATTTTACCTTGTTTCAAACAGAAAATCATTGTGGCATGCAGAGAACCACAGTTTTTGAAGAGAGAAATGAGATGAGAGTTACTAGTGCCAACTGTTCCCAGCACCTGCTGACTCAGTAAAACTTAAGGGACCTCAGTATCTCTGTTTCAGGCCCTCACCGCCTGGCACTGACTACAAGCTTTGCTATTAGAATGACTCCAGGCAATGATAAGCTGCCAGGAAGCTATAATAGTGTTGTTCTCATCTCTTCAGTCATCTCCAGTAAAAGGTAAAGGTTCCCCTTGACATGTAGTCCAGTCGTGTCCAATTCTAGGGGGTGATGCTCATCCCTGTTTCCAAACCATAGAGCCAATGTTTGTCCGAAGACAGTTTCTGTGGTCACATGGCCAGAGCAACTAGACACAGAACACCATTACCTTCCCACCAAGGTGGTACCTATTTATCTACTCACATTTTTACATGCTTTCGAACTGCTAGGTTGGCAGGAGCTGGAACAAAGCGACGGGAGCTCACTCCGTCACGTGGATTCGATCTTACGACTCCTGGTCTTCTGACCTTGCAGCACAGAGGCTTCTGCATGCTAACCCACAGCGTCACCTCATCTCTTCCAGTCATCTACCCTATTGTAAATTCACCTCAGCCAGTCAGTCACACAGCATCTCATCTACTATGGAGCCTCAGAGCCTCGAAGCAGAAAGGCAAAGCTCTGACTTCTGGTACAGTTCTACTTCTATCCAGCCTTTACAACATGAAATCCCTCAAGAGAATACAACAGCACAGTAGAGTGCACTGTTCAAATCTGTTCACTGACACCATGCACCCTCATTCCAACATTCAAAAGATGTGCATTCAACAAAAGGCCCTTTAACATGACTCACACAATTCTGATTTGGAAGCCATTGTCATGTTGGAACCAGGAAGCTGCCTTACTATTTGAGGTCATACTATTTGCCTGTCTAACTCCGTGGTGCCTATTCTGACTTGTGTCAGCTGCCCACAGTTTCAAATCTAGAGGGGTCTTTCTAATTACTTGTGTAAGAAACATGATTTCATGGTTTTATACAGTATTAATATCTTTATGTGATTTTGTACATTATCTTGACTTTAAACTTTCTGGACAGCATGATTATACATATACTTTATGCAAAACTACACAGAAACTACCAGATCATTTTAGCTACTGGTGTCAGAGTTGAACCTAATATTTCCTCTATGTCAAGCATGTCTCTATCTCTGAGCCTTTCCCTGCATGTCCCCCAACCCTGCATGCAGGCTGTCATATATAGCACATGTATATGTGAGTAGATTGTTGGCAAATGCTGATTATTATGGTAAATAAACCCAATCTTCTTGCCCGGAGCTCAGGAAAAATTACTTGTGAGAACTACAATTCCCTGAATACTCCCAGCAGTAAGGCCACTATTTGTGCTGGGGGTTAGCATGTAAAACACATGTTTCCCAAGCTCTTTGCTTGGCAACACGAAGGAGAAAGTGTAGGCTTTGAAATATACAGAGTAATCACTAACACAGAAATCAAAAAAAGATAAACACATATAGACACCTAAACTAGAAAGCTCTCTAAATAAACATGTAAACCAGGATTAGCTCTCCATCTTTTTCTCCCACTGCCCTTTTATTACAGTGGGCCCTCCTGCCCAGGAAGGTGTCAAGGTAGGAGTCTTAATAAAAAGAAATGGAGGACTCAAGCATAGAATTAACAAGAAATGGGAGACCCAAGACACCTTATATGAAACAGATAAAGGAAGATATACTGTATGTGCCTTATTTGTCTTTCAGAAGACAAGCCTAGATAGCATGTGATACGGTGGGCCATATTAGATAGCTATGAGGGCTGCCCATTGTGATTCCAAGCACAATTAATGTTTGCACCTCAAGGACTTGACAGTATGTGCAACATAACAAGCTGTCTGTCCATCTAGTCAAGACTGGATTTATGAGACAGAGGATAAAGTAGCATACAAAAGTCAACCTAGAGAGCCACCTTGAGTCCTCATTGAAATGATATGAACAAGCAGGAATGATATTTCTTCAGCACTGCAAAAGGAGTAATATTTTACTGCATTTGAGAACACTAGGATAGCTTATGGGGAGGCAGAGAATCACTCACAGGTTTAGCTTCACTTGCCCTCTTCCGTCTGCTACCTGAAGCAGCCAGCTCACTATGCCTAGTGGTAGAGATAGCCCAGGACTGCCATCGCTTCTCAGTCATGAACATCTCATAATGTCTGTGTCAGGGAAACTTGAATCCCACCACGTTGTTTAAAAAGGACTTCCCTCACCCTGCACTCTGCACCCTGCACCAAGGATAGCTATATGTTCTGTTTTAACACAATACCCTTGCAAACACAGGACGTTGCAGATTAATATTTGCAAGGCAGAAATCCAGCTTCTGCTACTGCCTGGAGTCCTGGAACAATAAGCTGCATCTGTAAACTGGTGGAGCAGACCCATGGACTGTATGGCTGAGCATTTCTTGGCTAATGCCAAGTGCCAAGCCACTCCTAGTCCTAGTTTGCACTATCACTTTGGACCTGGGAATAAAAGGTGAGCATCTCTGGGGGCTGGCCCACTATCACTGCATTTGCCCTTTGGTGTCATCTCATTTGGGACAACACAGTTGATAGAAGGGAGAGATGAGGAAGAACTGTGTTGCTACTTGCATACTGTATACGCCTGATTTTATGTGTTTAAGGAGCACTATAGTTTGAGATTGCTGCTTGCCAGTGGGAGGATATGTTAATAGAAGAGGGAGGTGGATGATGCAAAATGAGGCATTGGCATATCAGTACAGTTGGAGAAAGGAGTGGAACCAGGTGTTGGCTGCCCCCAAATATCCACCATTTCAAATAGCTGTGGGTAACCTTGGCAGAAGATTCCTGTCCTTGCTGAATGCCCGGTTGCTGAATGGAAAGCCTCAAGTCGCTCATAATGTGATCTTGGACAAGCATGCCTTTCTGACCTGTGTTACAGAGACCTAGCTAGATGAAACAGGAGATTCAGCTCTCTCACACCTACGTCAGCTGAGGTTACCTGTGTAGTGGCAGCCAGCAAGACCTGGGGTATGGGGAAGTTATGTTGCAATGGTCTACCATGATTTCATCTACACCATGATTCTATCACTAGGTGCCTCTACCACAGTCTGCTGAGTCTGAGTGTCTGAAATATGATGTCCAGAAGAGAAGAGGGCTTCTATTGATGTACTACCTGCCCATCTGCTCTACAGTATTTTTTCCTGAGCTATTTGACTGGTATTAGAAGTGGCACTACAGTCCCATTGGCTTGTTGTGCTGAGAGGCTTCAATATCCATGAGGAGATAATCCTTCTAAGAGTGGTTCAGGATCTCACATCTTCCATGATATCCTTCGGCTTCCCCAAGTAGCATCTGACCCCATTCATACTACAGAGTGGTCTACTTACTCTCTGTCTATCATCCTCAAGGCACAACCCCCTTTCTTTCATTAATTCCTTTTTTTAAACTGGGAAATTCAGACTCCTAATTCACGCAGTGGACTAAGTAAAGGAATAAAGCAGTGGGAGTTAATGTCCAAATTTCTCAGGCTTGCTCAGCAGTTTGGCCAGAGGCACAGAACTGTTACATGCTGAGACACAGGGCTACATAGGGAGAAAACACATCCCTGAAAATTTCAGAACCTCCTTACAGATAATAGAGGCTCTAGTGAACTCACAAACAAAACTTGTTAGGACTTTCTTTCACACTGTCTTCACTACACTAATTTGCTTGGGGATTAATGGTTTCTTGACAGCTCTCCCCTCCTCTGTCTTCAAGGCTGGGACCCTTACACTCCACCTGTAGCAACCCCAAATCATCAGGGCCCACTACCTGCTAAACCTCTCCTCCATCACCACCCTTTGCCTCCTTTTCACCTGCTCCCTCCAACCCCATTTCACCCTGGGCAATTCCTGAGGAGCCCACAATTTATCCTGGCACTCTGGTCCCTTGGCTCCCTGATTATTTGTGTTGAATGGGATGATAGTGTAGAGGATCTTTCAGCAATTGTGATCTCATAGAAAAATCACTATCTGGTGGGGCTTAGACTCACTGAGATGGAAGATGCTTTCCTTGGGGAATCTACCATAACCTTGGCAGGCAATTTTGTCGAAGACCTAGAATAGGAAAACAGCCAGAACAATGGAGATCGTCACTATTAAATATCCCTTCCCATGAAAATAAGACATACTAGCCACCTGCTTTACCAAGGAGCTGGTGGTGATGAAACAAATGGGACAAGAACTACAGTAACATTGGAAGAAAACTTGGAACAGGTCTGAGCAAACAAAGGTCTGGAAAGTCTGCTCCCCATCCAATGGAGAAAGTTGAATGCAGATTTGGGCTTCAGCAGCTAAAACTGAAGAAACTGTTTTGCTTTTAAACCACAGTCTATGATCCGTAATGTACTCAATGCAATCAAACAAATTGAGGCTTAACCTGGACACAAAAGAAGTACTCATCCTGATCAGTTGAAATACAGATCAGGAAATATGCATACAACCCAAATTGGATGGTGTTAAACTCCCTGAAGGGATGTTTGATGGGGTTAAACTCCCTCCAAAATACAGGTTTGAAGTTTAGGTGTACTCTTGGGCTCATTGCTGAATTTGGATTTCCAGATTTTTAAAAAAAAATGTCCAGGAGGTCATTGGTTCAATTAAAGTTAGTGTGTCACATGCACCCACTCCAGAAAATGCCTCATCTGGCTATAGTGACATATATCTCAGTTATCGCCTGTGTGGATTATTGCAACATACTCTATGTGCACTTTCCTTTGAAACATGTTCAGAAACTTCAATTGATTTAAAATGCCAGCAGCCAGACCAGTTGGAATATATTACTCCCCTGGCGCAACAACTTCATTGGCT
Organism: Pogona vitticeps; assembly: GCF_051106095.1. Taxonomy (NCBI): domain Eukaryota; kingdom Metazoa; phylum Chordata; class Lepidosauria; order Squamata; family Agamidae; genus Pogona; species Pogona vitticeps. The sequence goes on along the minus strand of NC_135785.1, from coordinate 232,808,873 downwards.
ACTGGTCTATTTCTAAGCACAATTCAAAGTGTTGATTATGACTTATAATATGACTTGGGTCCAGGTTTTCTGAAAGATCATAATTCATTTAATATGTGACCACTAGAGGACAAAAGAGAGCTTTCCCACTAAACAAAGAAACTGACAAACCATTTTTGTTTGAAAATGGCTTGGAGGCTGGGGATTATGGAAGGGGATGCAGCTCTCCAAGCATGGGCATTGGACCTCTAGAGCTCATCTATCTTTGACCTACTAGTGTAGTGGTTCCCAGCCTTGGGTAACACAGGTGTTCTTGGACTGCATTTCCCAGAAACCTTCACCACCATCTGTGCTGGCCAGGGTTTCTGGGAGTTGCAATCCAAAAAGACTTGGATTACCCAAGATTAGGAACCATCGCACTAATGGAATGTGTACTACTGGTTCAGAATCACTGATTTAGTGACACTGGCAACAAGTGTCTAGGTCCCAAGAAGAAACAGGTGTTTCCCATTCACTGCTTGCTGATAGTTCATATGAAGTGTCAGGAATGAAATATTGTGCATACAACATTTGTTCTCTGAGCTACAATCTTTTCCCTGAGCTGAAATTTGTTTTAAGAGGTTCAAGGAGCATCAGAACTGAAAAATTGTCTGTTAGCCTTCTTTACACAACAGGCTTCAGTAGCAAATTACACCTTCTTGACCCATTCCATGGCATCTGGTATTTTTTAAAATACCTGTTTGTTTGGAGGAATAATAATATACCTGTTATGTGGGAAAGTTTACCTTCTCACAATAGTATCTTGGCAGGAACATCAGCTGTAACTAGGGGGAAACATTACCACAAATAGTAAAGTTCTCAAAGTCATTGCAGTAACATCCACAGACCTTCTATGTGTCCCAGGAAGACTCAAGTAGAGTCTTTTCATACCATAATGTGGATTTGAACCAATATTTCATGTTAAGGCAGCCACATGTCCTTCTTAAAAGAAGGATAGTCCTCCATTTGAAGGGCGGCCAAATGCCAACCCTCCTTTTGAAGATGTTCTCCATTTGAATGACTGCCTTGTCTAAATCTGATTTAAAGCTAAAGAAGCAAAAGGAGGGATGCCAGGGCCTTTGAAGTGACCATCTATAGTTAGTCCCTGGATAGCAGACTCAGCAGGCGCACAGATCATCTCATTTGATCATAGTTACATGAGATGCACCACAACTCCATTAAAATTCTTAAAATTATTTCTAATGGTGTACTTGTACAAACTAGCTATGAGCGGCTCCAGCGGCCCCTTCTATGACAGGACCACAAAATAGTCTTAAGTATCAGAAGGTTCTTTATTTCTTTAACAGAAACTCAAAATGTCATGGCCAATGGGCCAAACACAAACTTTATCTCAACATTTCCAACTTCCCTAACTCTGTCCAACTCTGGCCTTCCACCCTAATAATACTTAGTTCCCCCCTCAACAGCAGTCCATAATGCTTCTTAGGGTTGCCCACAGGTGGTTGGGCGGAACCCATTTTCCTACTTTCCTACTAAATCCAGTACCCTGTGTTGGTGGGCTAAACAAGGGAAGCCACAGCAGAGATGCTGCACCGATACAGACACTTGTCCTCACAGACTTGGGGTTGGCTAGCTGCCCTGGTGTAGCTCTGGTCCACTGGGTGTATTCCTCTGACCTCCCTGGTTTTTGAACACCACCACATCCACCATCTTAAAAGGCTAGGTTGATGCAACCCCTCCCTGAATGTTGGTGCAAAGTGGATGGACTGCGTGTAGGTCTGTGGGGAAAACCAGAACAACCAGCCGATCCACCAGTCAACTGCTCTGACTGGCCCTGGCTCTCGCATTGCCACTGGCATTGCCATGCCTGCCTCGGGTTCTCCACCTGAGAAGCTTCTCATCATGTTGCATAGGCCCTCCACAGCCTGGCTGCCTAATCCAGGGGAATATGGAGGTTGACCTACTCATTGGACCACAGTTCACATCTCTGCACTGTCTCCCACCACTCAACTGACCCGGGACAAGGCTCAGACCACTTCTTCAGCTTGGCAGGCATCTCAGGCAACAGTGTTGGCCCATGCCTCTTCACTCGCTGAGCTGCCTTTATCCCTTCTCTCAGCCATCAAGCCTCCCCAGGTGTCCTCCATAGCTAAGTTATCCTGTCCCCAATTTACCAGCATCAAGGCATGCAATGCAGGGAGATTGGCCAGAGCCCAAGCATTCCTGCTGGTCTTATATTAGCATATACAATTTTATACAAACCTCTGTCCTGCTTTTCCTCCTTTGGATGATGCATGCCCTACTTTATGATGCTGTGAACATGCTAATTTTCATGTCCTTAGCACTTAGAACCTTAATTTTGGGACTTAACTTTGAATCATTCATGTTTGTCCTTTTTTCTTCAGGACAGAGGGCAAACAGACATGCTGTGTGTAATATGCAGAATGCAGATTCCACTTCCACCAGCACCCTTGGCTCTAAAGTGGACAGTGGTGTAATCTGGATTGGGACAGCTACACATAAATGCATAAGAAGGGAGAAAAGACAAATGTTGCACTGGTGGCAGTGGGGATGAATTCAAAGAAAGTATGTCTACTCCAGGAAGGTTTAAGCGCAAACACAATGGTTCCAGTCAAGATCAGGTTCGTGTACTTACTTTAGAGCAAGAAAGTCATTTGAGTTAAGCTTGTATACAGTACTTCATGTGCAACACTACATTTACCCCAGAGATCAGCTTCCATTAGATGAGTTCAAAAATTCCATATGCCAAAATTACTCCTAAATGCCCACATACACTGTCACAAATGTATACTGAAAAAGCAGCTTATACGTAAGAATTCAGTCCATTTGGTCTCCACAGCAGCATTTTCAGGTACCTGCAAAAATACTTAGCTGTACCCTGAGCAATCTATTTGTATAATGTTGAGCAGAGTCCTTGGTTAAAAATAACATCCACTCACCATCAGCATCATTGGCTTTTATTGTTGAAATCTTTCAAGTGCTTATCCTTCTATAAAAGCATAACTTGTTCTGTTTTGGAGGCCATTTTAATAGTACTGTAATGTGGTTTCATTTTTGAAAATAATATAAATGTAACATGTTTCCAGTGCAATTCTGAACAGCTTTAAGATCCCTCCTGTGTCTTTAGTGTAAGGATAACATTCAGGTTACACTGACACAATGTTCTACTGGCATATCTACTAGCATTGGTACAGGGGTTAACATAGCAATAGAGAGTAATGGGTGAAGCTGAAATCATTAGGCAGAAACAGATTAGGTGGCCATTTTTGTAGTTAGACACAAAAATGCCTTAAGTAGTAAAGAATATGTGATTAAGCTTGTTTCATAGTTTCAAAAGGTGCACATTACTTTTGTTTACTGCTCAGTTTCTGGAAAGAAACAATGAGCTCTCTGTATATTGACTACGTTAACATGGCAGCTTTGAAAAATGTGTCTTGGAAGAATTACCATTTTATCACCTTTTAAATATAAAGCTGCCCATCTCATCTGTTTCTGCTTCAACTTTGCTCAGATTTAAGTTCCACATCATTACATAGTGTGCAACACTGAACTGGCAGAAGAGGTGATATATAACAAAAGTTTCAAGATTTAACTTAAACGTTACCATTGGCATTAGCAGAGACTCTTAAATCACCACCCTCTCACCTTGCAATCCATTTACACAGATATGATAGATTGGATCTGGACTACCTTATGCTGGCATTATTACAGTGGGCCAAAAGTGCAGAAGGTCACTTGATTGTTCTGCTCATTTTTCCCCATAAATAAATTAACAAGTAAATTAAAAGAATGAAATGTGTTAAGGTAATTTGCAAATGTGTCCATGCAATGGATACAAAAATTATTTATTCATTGCTGGATTGAAAGTAAAACAGCATTTACTAGATGCATTCAATCTTTATGTAACTCCGCGTTTTAGCAGTTTGTTGAGATCCCACCATTTTCTTCTATGTATTAGAGACTTCCCAATCTGAAACTTTACAGATGTTTTAGACTCTAATTCCCATCATCACTGATCATCAGCAATGCATGCTGAGGCAGCTGGAAGCTGTGGTACAAAAATGTTTGAAGAACATAAGAGTGTGAAACAGATCATGTAGCAGGTAAATAGCATTCAAATGGTCAAGTAGTCTGGAGCCTTTGCTGTTTCCAAGGGGAATCTGAACTGATTAATACTTTTTCCTCATATCTGTTACTCAGATTCTTATCATCTACTGATGAATACTTGGCTCTTCCTTTTCTTTCCATTTTTGTGAAAGAACAAATTTGGCTGCAGTCAATAAGTGGATTATGAATTATTTGGGACTCTTGAGATACTATTGTCTAGGGTGTACATTCAACAAAACTTCCACAAGAGTAAATGATGTGCTTTTTATTTTTTTTAAAAAAAGAGCAGAAATTTTTGATCAAGGTGGAGAACCTTCTAGTTGTCCAATATTTATATATTATATTTTCCCTCATAAATACACATATTATACAACAAAAGACCAGACTTCGGAATGGCAGGGACTAAAGCTTGGGAAAATGTTGACTGCTGGATTCTGGGAATTGTAGTCTAATTTCCAAATTCTAAAAAATACCTGATCAAGTCTGAACTTAATTTTTGCTTATTTGTCTTTATGTAAAAATGCATGAGATAGCTGTATTTTCAGTGGTTCAATGGTTTAGGTCTCTGGCTGCAGAGTGAGAGACTGGGAGTTCAATTCAATCCTGTGAGTGGAGCCAGCCTATGTAGGAATGGTAAACTACATCTGAGTATTATTTACCTGGAAAACCCTGAAAAGGGTCGCCATTAGTCAAAATTGACATGACAGCTCATAGTTAAAAATACATGCTCAAATATCAAAAATCAATGTATTCATGAAGGCTTTCACGGCCAGGATCTAATGGTTGTTGTGGGTTTTTCGGGCTCTTTGGCCGTGTTCTGAAGGTTATTCTTACTAACGTTTCGCCAGTCTCTGTGGCCGGCATCTTCAGAGGACAGCACTCTGTGCTCTACACCAGAGTGCTGTCCTCTGAAGATGCCAGCCACAGAGACTGGAGAAATGTTAGGAAGAACAACCTTCAGAACATGGCCAAAGAGCCCGAAAAATCTACCACAACCATCAAAAATCAAATTTAAAGTCCTATATTGTGTACCCACTTTGGATTACATGATGGGTGACTCAAGCGCCTTTATAGTTAAGATTGATGGCAGGTCTCTATGTCATATCTCACAATGATGAGGTCTGTCCCCCTGGCTTTTGGCAACCTCTGAAAATTACCACCTTCTGAAAATTAAGAGGCCTTTACTTCTGTCTTTTGGCCAAGTGAACAATGGGCAGAGGCAATTATGGGATGAAAATGTTTTTTAAATCCTCCTCTCTGAGTAGGACTCATTTTGGTAGAATACAGCCAGGGCTGTCACTGATATGAGACAACTGGGGCTTTCCCCCAGAACAGAAAAGGTGGTTGGTATACCAGCTACCACTGAGACAACAGAGGACAGGTATTTGCAAGGTTTTGTCAACAAACTGGTGACCTAGGTTTTGAAGAAGAGGCAAGATCGAGACAGTGATCTTGTTTGCCTCAGCTGTTGATCCCCTGTGAAGGAGAGAGAGATGCTGACAAGGTGTAATTGCTATAGATGTCCCATTTGTTTTTTGTGTGGGTTGGGTTAAAAAAAATAGAAATCCCATAATTCTCTATTCTGAGAGTTCTGTTTTACAGATAGACACGAGCAGACAGATAAATGAGTCCCTGAGTCCTTTATTCAGTACACTACACTACACTAGAGGGACATGGTGGCACTGCGGGTTAAACCGCAGAAGCCTCCGTGCTGCAAGGTCGGGAGACTAGCAGTTGTAAGATCGAATCCACACGACTGAGTGAGCTCCCGTTGCTTGTCCCAGCTCCTGCCAACCTAGCTGTTCGAAAGCATGTAAAAATGTGAGTACATAGATAACACTACAGTGGTAAGGTAACGGCATTCCGTGTCTAGTCGCACTGGCCATGTGACCATGGAAACTGCCCACAGACTAACACTGGCTCTACGGCTTGGAAACGGGGATGAGCACTGCCCCTAGAGTTGAACATGAGTGGACTAAATGTCAAGGGGAACCTTTACCTTTACACTACACTACCTTAAATTATTCAGCAAAGGTAGATTTTCTTTTCCAGTATTGATATCTATTTTTGACTGTGTTTCAAAATGCATAGAAATTCCCAAATGAAAAAAATGTTTAAAGCAAGCAGTTATGGTTGAAGCTATTCCCCTAAAAGTAAATAAATTAGATTGCAGACCAACCCCACCTTCCCCACTCAAAACATAGACATTGTAATTAAGACGCCGCCCAGAGTGGTCAAATAGACCAGATGGGCGGGAAATAAATAAATAAATAAATAAATAAATAAATAAATAAATAAATAAATTTCTAATACAACTAAACACAAATAAGCTTCACTCTTTTTTAAGGTTCCCTAATGAGTAGAAAACAAAACAAAAAGTATAAAATGAACTCAAAATCCTCTGCTCAGCTAGGACTAAAACCCTTAAATATGATGTTATTGCTTTCCCATAAATACAGGTCAATCAGACTGGACTAGTAAAAGCTATGTAACGGTGGCTAAAATCCTGCTCAAGTTGGCACAATGCAAAGTTGTTGGCCTATGACTAAGCTGGCCTAGCCTTCATACAACATCACTACCTGGAACAGAAAAGGCCACTATTGTTTACAGTAGCAGCAGCTTCCCTGGCTTAGCACTGGGGATGGATACAGCATCAGGAGACGTGAATGCTGCCCAGTGTCAATCACCATCTCCTCCCAATGTCAAGTGGAGAGTAATGCAAGACTATTTCCTTCTAGCTGAGCCCCATGTTGAGTCCCATATGGGTATATACTACCTTTTGGCTCCCTGACAAATAAAGGGCATGACAGGCTAAGCCATGGCCCTGCCCACTGGCTTCTCTAAGGAGATCCCACTATAAACAGAGCACACAGATCCGCCACCTGTCACCTTTCCATCACCTGGTTTTGCTACAGTGCTTGCAACTGCCTGCCAACAAAATTATGACGACAGAGCCTACAAGAACTCTTCACCAAATTAATACCAGACACTGTTCCTGTTGCAGAGGATCCCAAGCACCCAACACTTAATGACCCAAAATTTTCACTGTCACTAGGTGAAAATAGAGAGCAGAAGGGCAGGAAATGCTACCAAATAGCAAGAGGGAGAGGTGGCAGCACAGTCCTGCTTTTAAATCAAGCTGTGGTGTGCCATGATGACTCCCCACAACCAGCCCATCAGTCCTGCCCCCTCCTACCATGCTATCCAATGACTTGTCCATTGCAGCCACACACTGTTGGCCTCCCAGCACTCCCTGGCACTAGCCACATGGAGCCACCATGCTAGGAGGCCAACCACATTGCTGGCATCTGGCTGGGCCGTCATACTGGCATTAGCTCAGGCCCCAGATGAGTCTTGGATCCAGCTTTACACTTGCATCAGTGTGCCAAGACTTGTGGTTGTGCAGCCAGCATTGTGTAATTAACTGTGAGGTTCACATTGTGTTTGTGTAGTTCACATTGCCATTGTAGAGTTAGTGCAGTTCACAATGCAGTTGTGCAGTCAATTGCACAGTATAGGTAAAGGTAAAGGTTCCCCTTGACAATTTTTGTCCAGTCGTGTTCGACTCTAGGAGGCGGTGCTCATCCCTGTTTCCAAGGCATAGAGCCAGCGTTTTGTCCAATGACAATCTTCCATGTTCACATGGCCAGTGCGACTTAGACACGGAACGCTGTTACCTTCCCACCGAGGTGGTCCCTATTTATCTACTTGCATCTGCATGCTTTCGAACCGCTAGGTTGGCGGGAGCTGGGACAAGCGACGGGAGCTCACTCCATCTCATGGATTTGATCTTACAACTCCTGGTCTTCTGACCCCGCAGCACAGGCTTCCGCGGTTTACCCCACAGCGCCACCACATCCCTTCAGTTATGTATATCAATTAATATCTCACTATCAGTTATGTAATGTGGCCTTTTCACTCTTAGTGAAAAAGCCACAGATTCACAATGGTTATCTTACTTTGACATTAGACTCTTAATTCATAGATATTTCTACGAAAAATGCTAATTATCTACAGTATGAGAAATAGTTGTCGCTTCATTTCATACTAGCATATTTGCAATAATTCAAACAACTGTGGTATCTCAAAGATTAAAAAAAAGATGCAAGCCTGTCTCATTAATATGAATTATATTATATATAATGGATTTTATATGTCATGGGGTACATTTAATATATAATTAATAGGAATAATATTGAAAAGGAATTATATTGTTTTGTCTTTAGAAAACTCCAGGGATACAGAATTGGGCAAAAGTGAAGGGAGTGAAACCTGATGTAATTCTTGCCAATTTAGATAATTCATGGGAGATAAAGTATAAATGCTATTAATCATGATGACTACCCAAACATTTAGGTAGTTAGAGGCAACATACGTCTATATTTTAGTAGCTGGGGAACTGGGAGAGTTTTATTACAAAAGACACCCAGTTGTGGGATTTCAATAGGCATTGATTTTGCCAATGTGTGAACAGCACATTGAATCCAATAGGGCTTTGGTCTGATACAACAGGTCTCTTTTTATGTACTTTAATATAAGCCTATGGTGCGCTTGGGGTAGAGCAACTTGAAAACACATTTTGCATTATAGTCCCCCCACTGATTTCAACCACAACAAAATGCAAAACAGAACCCACACATTGGAAGTATTTGGGTATTCATCAAAATAATACTGAGTACATCTAGAATATCATGTACAGAAAGTTCCAACATTAGGCAGTTTGTAGATAATGGCTGAAAATCACAACTAGAGTGGGCCTATTGAATCAATGGAACTTACAGAGCAGCTGAGTCACCAAATCCCCACTGATTCAATGGGCATACCATAGTTATGACACTTTACTGGATTTCAGTCACATTCCATTGTAAAAATGAGAGCTACTAAAGAATGGAATATGGGTATGTATTATATCCCTCTTAAGAGAGATGGTAATGCAGGATTGTATTGTGATATAGTGGACGAAATCCAGTTGACAAAACTATACCACATAAGTGGAAGCCCAGTGGAGCCTCGGGGAGAGGGAGGAAGCTTTAATACTACTGCTGACCCCACTGCTGAATTGGGACTGCTGACAGTTATCCAGCAGTGATTTTTTCCTGTATTAAATATCAACCCCCACAGTTCTGGTTTCTGAAGGTTTCTTGACTTCCTCAAGACAAAAGGGATCCCTTCAGAATCTGAAGGAAAGCGAAAAGATGTTTCATATTTAATTTTAAAAGTCAGATGATGATTTAATCACCATTTATGTGACACAGTTATGACAAGTGGATTTCAGCTTTCTGAGGCCACAGGCTGTGTCAAGTTGAAGAAGTCATAGCATATTATTCCCCCAAATAGTGGATAATGTTATTCTAATAACAACAAATGTGATTTTTTTTAAAAAAAAAAATAGTGCTCTCAAATAACCTAAGGCCACATATTATATTATAGCAGAATCTTTTTAAAACTGGCACTGTGGCAAAGAAAACGCAAGACTGAGCAGTTCTTTCTGTGCGAACAAACAGTAAAAGACAATTGTTAGTGGTCCTGAAGGCTGCTTGGCAGGGCATTACCTTGGATGTGAGGGAGATGCTTGTGATGCTATTCAGTGTACTGAAATAGAAATAGATTCTATGTGGTAATATAATGGGGATTATATTATAACATTTCCTCAGGAGGGAAACCCCACAGAAGTTTAAAACAGGCCAGCTCGTACATACATAGGGATTATTTGTTCAGAAATCATTGCTATGTGCAGTTCCCATTAATCTTAATTGGACTGCTCATGTCAAGCAGCTGTGAAATCCAGCCATTTAACATTCAAGGTGATTTTGGAAGTCCTCGGGCCATTCTGATCAACAGTCATGTAACCATGAATTGCTCTTTTCTGGCCCAGAGTTCTTTTGTGCTTGGAGACTTCCCCATATAACATACCTACCAGCAGCCACAGAAGATGAGTGGGGATGATGTGAAGCAAAATTGCCAGCAGATGTTGCAGGAAGCACTGAAAAGGAAGGTGGTGGGGAGTGCTGGAGGAGGCTAGTAAAGGCAGCTGGTGTAGCTAAAAGAAGGGCTCTAGGGAACATACAGATACCGGAAGGCTTGAGACAGGCAGCTGAAGGATATAAGCAAGAAAGATGCTGAGAGAGCAGGGCTGGAAAAGCTAATAAACCTTGCCTGTCACAGGAACTACATGACAAGCAGAAAGCCAGAAGAAAAAACTCTCTTGTACTCATGAAACCATATCCAAGTTATATAGCTATATAATCCACTTTCTATCTTCCTGTATAATTTATTCTTTTAATGTTACATTTTATACATATTTCATATTGTTTTTGTGAAGTCTTATGCAATGATGCTGTATTCTGTTATGCCATGTGAAACAAACAAATAAATCCACTTTCTAGCCTGACCAGAGTCTGAAAATGTTACTTTTTAGATTACATGTGCTGGTGAGTGATATAATGAGACAAGGAATCTGCTCTTTGCATGAGCTCTCCAAGGTGCTGAAGCATATCCTGAACTATAAAGTTCTGACTAGAGATGGGCATTTATTGCAGTTCAGCACTTCGGCATGGTTTAGCAGATCAAGTCCCAGGTGTTGCGCAGGTGCCTTGGATTCCGTGCCCTGCCTCCTTTTGGAAGTGCCCACTCAGAGGATGAGGCGGAGCAGGGAAACCTATGGCATTGCTTCTGACAGGACATCTGTGGAAGGAACTGGGACATGGAATTCAGGATTCTCACATAACACCTGTGTGTCCAATCCACTGAATCATCTCAAAGTGCTGAATCACAGTAAGTGCCCATCTCTAGTACAAAGTACATCTGACAGTGGATTCACTGCCTCATGAAAGTGGAGTTACCATGTTTCACTGGAGCACATAATTCTACCTCTGCCCCATGCTGGCCAAAAAGTTTTGTTCAAAAAATCTTGTGACGTTTGGATGTGTAACCTCTGGTCAGGACATCCTGTGAAACTCAGAATAATCCTTTATTGTACGATACAAATAGCAAATGCTTCTTGGGTTTGATAGATATCTTCCAAAGAATCCGAGAAAAACACACATAAAGGATAAATTGACGTGTTATTTGTAAGGCATAGACAGAACACAAAGCCAAAATATGAAATATTTAAATGTTCCAGCTTAATAAGGTATTCCTCTTCCTTCCTCTAAGTCAAATAGCATTAATAAGAATGGTTTTCCATGCCAATTAAGATGAGTGTCTTCAGACATCAAGACATGGAGATGAGTGTCTTCAGACATCAAGACATGCCATTTTAAAAAAGCAAATGTTGTGGGATTTTTCAGTTTTATACAAAAGTGAAAAGACCAGCTTGTTTTATCAGCAGTATTAGCAATTAAATGTATTCTTTGAACAACAATAAACTTAATATTTTGTGCAAAATCTTTGTGTTTGGGGCAAAGAAACATTATATTATGCAAAACAAAAGGTTTTTGGTTTCTGCTTTTTGCATTTGTTCTGTTGGTAATGATGTTTTTAAATAAACATTAATTAATTAAGCATTAATTAAATTGCAAGAATTTGGTTATACTGCCTGTGTGCTCACTGACTCTGTTGTCCAGGTGTTTGCTATGGATAGAGTAGCTTCAAGGTATGTGATCTTTCTCTTTATGGATTTTTATCTTTAAATCAGACTTGAACTGGACAGCCCTTTAAATGAAGAACAGCTTCAAATGGCCTAACTAATTTATCACAGCATAAGCTTTAATGGATTAGAGGCCACTTCATCATATCTGTGAATTATTATCTCACCATGCAGACATGTATATATAAATAAATAGGGAAGAGCAATGAAATTGAAGTGAGAAGAAAATGAAATCCAGAAAATGCAGTGATAACCAAAAGCATACATTTTAGTAAATGTGCCTTGAAAATACCATAATAATCTTTGTTTTTTTATGCTGCAAAATTCTAAACAAAGCTAAATTAGCTAAAAACTAGAATAGTTTTTAGCTAATTTGCAATTGCTCTATAGGAACAACTATTGGATTGTTGTTAAGATGCTACAAAACTGCTTGCAATGTATGACAGAAGTCTTTGGGGCATTGACAGAAATGCAGGCTATACATCATGCATCTGTCCAGGAGAGGGGTTCTCATTGACTTGGGGGCTTAATTCCCAATACAGCAAGTCTAACTAAAATGTGTTTGGAATGCAGTCCCCTGAGCTCATTTATTCTTCCTGCCTCTTGCTGATTCAGTGCCAGATTGGTACGTAGCACAATGCAGCTATCCCTGTCATCATTCCTATGTCCCAGGGTTAGGCACGATTTTCTTTCATTGGTTTTTAATAGAAAGCAGTTTGTCATGTGTAATAGTGCTTTTTTTAAAAAAAAACTATATCTATCTCATGTTCTGCGGTATGCTAGACAATGAATTAGAGACAATATCTATTCCAGAGTCTCTCTTGTCATGTAGACGTCACAAGCTAATCAATCTTTAGGTTTTGACACTAGGTTTTTTGTGAAATTTGTTCTGGGCCAGTCACAGGGAGAGTTGAATGGATTTGGCAGTGACATATTTCACACTGCCATTGACACCTGGGAAGTGCTGCAACACAGGAAAGGGTTAACCTGTCTCTGTCTATGGCTTGCAGACTGGGAACAAGATCATGAACCAAACTAACAGCTCCACAGGCCAGATCCCAAGATCCGGAAGGGACACGTGTATGGATTTCCAAACTGGTAGCTATGTTAAAGTTTTCCAATAGCATTTTAAAGACTAAGAAAAATATTGTAGTACAGGTAGCCCAGTGTAGCTAGAAATGTTCTGCTCTTGCAAGGTTTCATTTTTATCCTTCATGGGCAAAATGGTGGCTTGCTTTGTTATCTGGGAATATGACAGAAACACTACCCAATAGGCTCTTCTTCATCTGTTGCATTACCTGTATACCTCTGTGAGCAGTGAAGCATCTGGTTAGCCCTGCTGCTGTTCAGGATTTTCCTGCAATAACTTCACTCAAGACACTGTTTACTAAGAACAATCAAGGCAAGAACTGTTCAGATTCCCTGATAAAAGCACAGCAATGCTCCCCTTTCCAGATACTGTAGGCTCAATCAAAAGCTTAGGAAGCTTTATTTTTAAAAGTACAATGAGAGAGTGAGAAAGGTGTGCATATAATAGCACCACAAAAAGCTGCTTCGCCAGGAGCAATTTCCCTTCCATCCATCGCAGAATTGTTCCACACCAGTCTGCAAAAGCAGTAGCTCTACAGCTGGACCTAAGAGGTCCAGCTTGGGCATAAACTGGGGTCAGGCTGGAGCACATTTGCCTGTATCTTGTGTGATAGCTGGGAAACAGTTCACACCAGACCACACTACAAGTGGTCCAAAATGCAAGCTATAAAAATAAATAAATAAATAAATAAATGTCCCTGTGTGATCCTTATGCAGTATTAAAGCTGCAAGACCTCAGACAGAAATTAATCCATTTATATATTTATTATTTATTTCTGAATATTTATCAACAACTTAGATATGACCATTTAAAACTGGTTTATAAAATATAATAATCATATAATAAACAGAATGTATAGAATTAAAATAATAATGATTAAAATCCTGTGACTTAGCTTAGTATGTCACATTAGAGTAGGCCCATTGAATCAGTGATAATTTGTAAGTCAACTCCTCCAAAAGTTCCATTGATTCAAATGGGGTACCTCTAATTGTGACATATTTTAGGACAGTAAATCACACTTAAGAGTTAGGCTTATTGGAATCTATGGCATTTACAAAGCTGTTCACTCACATATCCACTGATGCATTAGGTCTACTCTAGTGTAATTTCCTATGCTAAGCAAAAGGATTCTGGCCAACATTTGCACTGTACATGAAATGGATGGCAGGTAGGAATATGGAAAGGGAGCTTGCATAAACAGGCACGCAATCCTAATCACCATGATTAAAAAATAACTATTTACTTTCCTGTTATGTATTCAAAGGTAATTAAAATGCATACTTTTGCTTGCCATTAAAAAAATCTTAATGCTATAGACATTTAAATAGAGTGCTAAACCAGATGCCTAGTCCATTTTTGGAAATTGCTTTGCATAAAAGGAGTCATGTACATCTTGGTAGCAAATTGCTGGTCATTAACAAGATGCCAACTGAGTTCCAGAGGTGAACCAAGAATGCAACCAGCACCTCATTAATGAGCAGCAACTTGTTGTCAAGATACGCATGGCTTTCATTATGCAAGCATACATCTGCAATAGGGTTTTGGTCATTGTAAATTATAGTTCAGTTCTCCCAAAGCTAGATCCTAGTACTTGCATTTTGCATGGTGTTCAGCTGTTGCTACATGTTGTCTCCCTAAGGCAAGGAACTTCCTGGAGTCTCATTCTCCACCTGTTTGCCACTTGCCTTAGCAACAGAAACACTGCCTATAATGAGAAGAGAGTTCATTTGACAGCTTCTAAAATAACAAAGCAGCATGAATTAATCATCAACTGTATCATACAAAGATTCCCATAGCTATATTAACTTAAGGAACCACCTGATTCTTAATTAATGGCAAAACATATATGGTTTCTCAAATGGATCTGCATTCTGCACGCCGACTGAGCCTCTTATTATTACGCCTTGATGTGTTTTTTTAAGCTCACTTCAGATTTTGGCCCTAAAAACAGCTGAGGTGCGCAAGAAAAGGGGAGGAAACACATAATGTGGCCTAAATGTTTCTTTACTAGATCATAACAAAGTTCCTGGAAATAAGTTTATTGGAAATCAAGGCTGCAATCTTATGTCCACTTACTTGGGAGTATGGCACAGAAAAGTCCATGGGACTTACTTTGTGTGTGTGTGTGTGTGTGTGTGTGTGTGTGTGTGTGTGTGTGTGTGTGTGTGTGTGTGTGTGTGTGTGTGTGTGTGTGTGTGTGTGTGCATTGCAATTTAAAATGACTATAACATTCAGTTGGAAGAGAATAACAATAATTGCAAGGGAGCTTCTTATCTTTATATATCAGTTGAAGCTCTGTTGCTTAACCTTTGGAACAGACTTGTGTCCGAAAAGGCCAAAGACGTGCAGAAGGGGGGAAAGGAGACTGGAACACACACGATTCATTCCTCACCCAGCTACAAAATATCTCTGGGAGGGGAAAAAAAGCCCAGCCTTTTGTTCCATCCACTTCATAAGCTGCTTATCTCTCAGTTTCTTCCACTGTCTCTCCCAACCAAAAGAAGAAAATAATGTCACCTTGATTTTTGCTTCAAATGAAAATACAGGGTGTTCACAGACCGAAAAAAAGGACAGGGCTCCTGTGTCTTTAATGGCTGAAATGGTTTTGTGGGACAGGGAATTTTAGCAGGTGTAGTTTTGTCATAAAAGCTACATTTGTTGAAATTTCCTCTTCCACACAATGATCAGCTGTACAGTACAGAAGTCTGTCCAATTTGACATGTTACCACCTTATGAAACATGCACTGAGATCTCCACAAACCCTGGGAAAGTAGCATAGGTTTTTAAATAAATAAGCAAACGTCTAAACTTTATGAGGATCTGCCTTGTGTGATTCAGCAATATGTGAGGGGAACCTTAGTTAAAAATAAGACAATAACAATTTGACACCTTGTGACTTTTTTGTGTTAGGTGCTTATGAAATGGCAGTAACATCTTTTTAATGAACTGCTCATACAAAATTAGTCCTCTAAATAGATGTTTCTCCATCTGCGTACAGAACAAGCACTGCCTACAATTATTATCCCAAATAACAGCTGTAAAAATTGCTCTGTGGAATTGGCTTTTCAGCCCTTCGGCTTTAATTAGCTATCCATAACAGTGCAATGCTATGTGTGTCTCTTCCTAAGTATATCCTATTAATTTCAATGGGATTTTCTCTCAAATCAGTTTGTCGCTCAAAAAGCAGGGTCCTGTCTGCAGGGATGGGGGACTCAAGTCATGGGAATCACTGTCAATTCAGAATTAAGTCACACCGGTGATTGACTCGGACTCAACTGGGCGGCATATAAGTTAAATAAATAAATAAATAAATAAATAAATAAATAAATAAATAAATAAATAAATAAATAAATAAATAAATAAATAAATAAATAAATAAATAAATAAACAAACAAACAAACAAACAAACAAACAAACAAACAAACAAACCCACCCACCCCTCTTTTTTTACTAGGTAAAAAGGCTTGTTTTTAAGAGGGACTTGGAGTTGGGGCTTGGGACCCAGGACTTGGTACCAAAGATTTGGACTCTAGACTTGGTACCAAAGACTCAGACCCGGAACCAAAGACTGGTCAACAGCCCTGCCCGTCTGCCTTTCTAGCAGTGATCTTTCCACACACAGGGCATATCAGAGGCTGCTTGCATCAGATATCCTGCCAAGGGTTGGGAGAATCAGAACCCATTCGGTTTCCTGCTCTGCAGTGTGCCAAAACACCCTCTGAGGATTTTGGTTCTTTTTCTCATCTCCATGTTTGTTTCTCTTCTAGATTCACTCTTCTCTTTTCTGATTTCTGCACAAACTCTCCCAACACTCACAGCCTCTGCTGTAAGGTTTCTTCTTGGCTCTTCTTCTCAGATGCATTTTGTTGTTCACCTCAACACCAGCAGAACCCAAGACAGCAAGAACCATGTGATATTCCTGTTCCATCATCATTCAGAGATGTCACATTCTGTAACAGAAAAAAATAGCTCATTGTGTAAGCCCATTGCAGCTCAAATGCAAAAGGAGTGAAATTATTTCCTATTATGCTACAGTCACAGTGTAACTTAAGGCCTGCTCAGGGATTCCATCGAAGATTTAATTCTAATCCATCAGCAGAGGAGGCAACTTGTCCGACCCCCTCCATCATAGTTCTAACATATGGAGAGCTAAATTTGAAGATGAGGAAAGTCTCTGCATGTGGAAAAATTCCACACAATCAGGAACCCTGATTTTCCAGTTTTTTTTAATCACATGGAGGGCCTCCATCGATAGAGACTGCCTGCATCTTCCAATTTTGCTCTTCCCACATGAAAGCTAAGATGGAGAAGGGCAGAATAGCTCTCCCTTTGTTCCTGGGTCAGGATTAGCCCTTTTAGTGATCAACCAAATAGGGCAATAGCTGCATCCTCATTACTGGGAAAAAAGAGTAAGTTACATTTGACTTTCATTGGTAAAGTTTACATTTCACACTGTGCTTAGGCTTTGTCCATATTGCACCGGCCACTTTATTTCTGAAAGGGGATTATTTTGGTCACGAACAATAGCAGCTACATTCCTGTTCATCTCCCTGTAAAAATGCACAGTGGTTTGAGGTAAATATACATATGTGTGAGATTAGCTGTCATCTGCCACTGCCCTTCTGAATTTAAAGCAATGACTCACATCTATCCTACCCTTGGCATTACAATTTCACATCACAGCATACAACCATAATTATGTCTGCTACATTGCCTGGGAGGAGGATACAAGAAGCAAAGGCATGAAATGCATAACATGGTGAGTAATGCACAATAGCTACCTAAGTGCATAAAAACAGGAAACTATTCACACAATACTTTGAGACCATCCCAGTCATGTTCTCTTTTTTATCAATCCATTATAATTTCTGTCCAATCTTTTCCATATAGGAAATCAACACATGTAGCTAAAATCAGTATATGCTAAACTCACTACAGACCAGCTTCATTTGCAACACAGAGAACAGCAAAGACAGCTTCTGATACTGTGCTACATTGGAAAAATGGAGTTCTCGGGATTGCCTTGTGTTAATAAGAATAAATGGGCATTGCCATCCCAAGAAAATATAACAATGAGAGAGACTGCCTGAACTGGCACTTTCCACCATCTCTTTTTGGAAGTGTTCTTCATATTTGAGGATTTACTGCAGGTAGGGATATGCAATGGATTTGCACTTGCCGATCTTTCATACAGGCTTGGCCCCATCCGTACTTGCCTGGACTAGATGAACCAATCATAATGTTGGCGCATATTTCAGCAGATGACTGTGGACACATCTGATAAAATATGTCATTGGAAAAGTGCATGTAGAAAAATATATGCATTTCAAATGTTCACACAAACACCACATCTTTAAACAACATAGCAAATGCATGCAAACAACGTAGCTTATTCAGAACATGCACACAAAAACACAGGTTTGGGGAGGAAACCTTTAAAAAGCAGATTGATTTCATCTTGTAAAATATCATAAAAAATGATAGAGACATGGACCAGGTTTGAAAGTAGAAGAGTAAGAAGTCCTCAAGGACTGATTTGGTAGATGTATGCAACTAACTTCTGCAGACACTGACAAAAAGGCATTAACTAGTCTACTTACCAGCCTTCAAACACCACATAGCTCTGCACCTGAACTCTGAAAGTAAGGGGAAATGTGCTGTCAGCAAAAATGACAGGAGGAAGAAGAAGAAGAAGAAACAATTCAGAATAGGGATCTAGTTCTGGCAATTCCTATGAAGGGGGGAATAGCCACCTTCTAGTGCTACAAACTCTCAGTGATGTGAATCACATAGCTTTTCACTCTCAGAAAGAAACTAAGAAAACAAAACAGTCTTCTTTCTTTGTAAGGATATTTCTCTATGCAAGGTTTTGTGTGTCTATTTAAAAAAAAAAGAATTGCCAGAGAGCACAGAATTAATACAAGTTTTATGCAGAATAGCATCTGTCCTGCACAGGATTCACTAAGAAAGGGCAGAAGAATCACCCAGATGAACATGATTGTTCCAATTCCTGCACAGAATGACATCTTTCCTGCACTACATCATTAATTGTGCAGAATCTGGCAACTTCCTACACAGAACTACAGTTGGGGAAAAGGAAATTTCCCAGGAAGCTGGGGAATTTCAGTGATCCAAGAGGAAATTGTGGTGAAAGGTCACAACATAAGACTTGAAAAATCACAGAGAATGAAGAGTTTTGTGAGTCCTCATCACATCCTTACCCCTGTTTCCATTGTTGTCTCTTCCTTCTCATTTCCTCTGATATTCTCTATACCTTCTTACTGATGATATATGGAGTAGAGGGAAGGGAGAAGCTTGCAATCAGTGTGTTGGGGGAGGGGTACTGTGGAGGGAAGGGCAGCCAAGCAGTTGGTGCGGTATTCTGCATCCTGCCACAGGCACCAGATGAGTTTGGACTGCCCCTAGCAGAAAGCCTTGAATCCTGAGTTTTTCCTTGTAGCCAATGGGGAAGACAATTTCTGAAGATTCCTCATTCCCACTGCAATCTCTCTTGTTCTCTTCCAAGCAGCTCCAGAGCAAAAACAGTTCCGTTATTCACTTATTGTTGTGAAAATCTTGTGTCTCATTTGTGGTACCTATACCACTGGGTGAGAATAAATGCCCTGTAGGATAAGTGCAAGTGACTCATTAATAACAGCAGCACTGATAGAAGAGAGAATGGGCTTCAGGAGAACATGGTATTAGGAATGTGGGCTTTAGGAAAACAGCTGGACAAAATTTTTACAGGTAATTCCTCTTTAGCATTTATTCTGACTACGCAAAAGCCTTTGACTGAACACAAAAAATGATCTGAAGCTCAAAATAAAAAAAAAACCTAAGATCATGGCCACTGGTCCTATCACCTCCTGGAAAATAGAAGGGGAAGATATGGAGGCGGTGACAGATTTTACTTTCTTGGCTCCAGGATCACTGCAGATGATAGCAGCAGCCACAAAATTAAAAGACACCTGCTTTTTGGGAGGAAAGCGATGACAAACCTAGACAGCATCTTAAAAAGCAGAGACATCACCTTGCTGACAAAGGTCCGCATCGTCAAAGCTATGGTTTTTCCAGTAGCAATGTATGGAAATGAGAGATAGACCATAAGAAGGCTGACTGCCGAAGAACTGATGGTCCTGAATTGTGGTGCTGGAGGAGACTCTTGAGAGTCCCCTGGACTGCAAGGAGAACAAACCTATCCATTCTGAAGGAAATCAACCCTGAGTGCTCACTGGAAGGCCAGATCCTGAAGCTGAGGCTCCAGTACTTTGGCCATCTGATGAGAAGAGAAGACTCCCTGGAAAAGTCCCTGATGTTGGGAAAGTGTGAAGGCAAGAGGAGAAGGGGACAACAGAGGACGAGATGGTTGGACAGTGTCACTGAAGCTACCAACATGAATTTGACCAAACTCCAGGCAGTGGAAGACAGGAGGGCCTGGCATGCTCTAGTCCATGGTGTCACAAAGAATCAGACATGACTTAACAACTAAACAAAAGTATTTACTCCTTTGCTGCTTGGCTGGGTCATCTGTCACTTGCATCAAAGGAAATCCTAATGCAAGCCTTAGTGTATGCGTGTGCCTCTGTGTTCCTTCAGCTTGCTAATCCCTCACTGAGTCTTTGAATTTATGTTCTACCTTCTTATCTTCCTCTCCTCGATACCCATCTTTTTGTGCCTATAGATCTAACTAATCTATTGCCTACCTGTCTCTTTGGTTTTCTCTTTCCTGTAATGTCACTTTGATTCACCAGTTTATAGTTCAGCTGTCACTATCATTGATCAGGCTAGAAATTTTGAATCTCTATTAACCCCATCAGTTCAGCTTTACAAAAGAATGGTTCTTCACTCTTGGATCTGCACTGTTGATGTCCAAGTACTCATAAACAATGGTTATCAGATATCCATCGCACATCTAAAGAACCTAAGGCACAAGTGGAAGGAGTAGAGGAAGCTTGTTTATCTTCACAGAGAAAATTAGCTGCAGGTTCAATACAGACTGTTGGGTCTATTCTAGGGACTTCTTTGCTATGTCACATTACAAGGACACTAATCAGTCAAGTCCCTTGAGGATTCTCATTCGATCTATAGCGATTTCTTTGTTAGTCAAAGCTTGATGTGAAGTATGCGCTGTATCCATATGCTTACAGCAACAAATTTATAATAATGTGACACTTTCATAGTGTGAAATCTGCCATGTTCAAATTCATGATAACACCACATATGGAAAATGTGGTCTCCAGTTTATATCAAGTATGTGTGATGTCTTATGTCTTTTTTTCAACAAAAGCAATAGGTATAGATGTATGCTCTACTCTTAAAGGTACAATACTCATGGAGGATTTATATCTGATACCTTCCACTGGCTCTGGTTACAAGCCCTTTAACTATCTAATTATCTTAACAATGCAAATGTTCAAAACTCTAACCTGGAAGCAATCATTTTACTACTACTTGTTCTGATAAATCATGGTTTTTGTATCAAATGATTTCTATTGTATTCCTTTGTACTACAGACCCAGAACATTTTCCAACCATTTGTCCCTCGCTTATTATTTTAAATTTTTAATAAAACATGATTGATTAACATTTAAATGCAAACACAAAAGCCTCTATCGACCCACACTTTCACTAATCAATATTTCTAAGAAACCAAAAGTCACAGTTAGTTAGGATGTTGTTGGCTGTAAGCTTACAGCCAACAACATCCCACGTTTATTATCTGACTTTTGTTACTCCAAACCTTTAAATTATGGATTTCTACAATCTAATGTAGAATTAATACTATCGGAATCAACTCTATATTTGCCTTTGCCTTTAGAATAGGCCTGTGGTGACCCCCATCTAAAAGTGGCAATACAGCAATCACTGTAACACTAAGAGTGGCAAAGGCAAAAATTCCACTGTACTGTATTTTAATTCTCCCTCAAAGCTCCTAGGCCTCAACATGATGTCTCTGAAGAATGACACTATACTGTTATGCTGTACAGTGGGCATTATGGGGCAAGACTTCATGTGGGTAGTGAAATCTTTCTGGAATTTAACCTAGACCATACAGACATTATCCAAGATACTGGACCCTATCCCGCAAAAAAAAAAAAAAAATCAGTGTATGTCAGAGCAGACCAACATTCTACAAAGCAATTCTAAAAATGGGAGCAGCCCAAACAAAAAATTATAACTTTGAAACTGGACTTTTGATCACCATTAAATTGGGCACAGGTACAGTATAGCAGACAGTCTGCTTTTACTCTGGGCCATATTTGGGGATGTTTGGACAAAAGGTTTTTGAGTTATGATTTTTTAAAAGTAAAACTGTTTTACACCCCCTATGCAGAAATAAGCAACCCTAAATGTCACCAAATTCAAAGTAGTTCATATAAATTAAAAAGGCAAATATTGCTGATCTTGAAAGACAATGGTTGTTAATATTCAGGCTTTGCTATATAAAGCTTGGCATCCTCTTTCCTGGTGGTAACGCAGCTGTAATATAGTGCAGCAATATCTACAGGTGTCTTGAATCATGGATACAGAAGGAGAATATCCCACATTAATAGCCCAGAGGTGTTTTTTTTTTTTTTGTAGATTTGTATATGGGAATTAAAACTACAAAGACAAGCAACAGTCAGCATCTAAATTCTTCCCATAAAAAAAGACACAGTTATATTACCATTAGAAATGGTACAATTTTATTAAGCTCATTATTTCTATTCTTCACTTGAATTAGGTATAGATTTTAATAGTGGGTACACAGAGAAAAACACCTCATAGTGCTCTGAGAAGTGGAGCCATAGGCATTAACATGGAGTGAAACCTTAGTTGGACTGAAGAGGGTCCTCTTTGAGTCCGAAATCTGAAATTGACCATAATCACAAATGAAAATCATCACAAACAACACCAGAGATGGATTCCTTTTGAATTTACTGAGACGTTGTCCCCTCGCACACGTATACATACAGATTGCACCTCATATGCTGGTGATGCTGCCACAACACTGTCTCACAGTTTTGAATAGAGCACTCAGGGTCATCCCTACTATACAGCAGAGTGAGGAAGCTGATTCAAAGTGAAGAGTTGGTGTGTTGTAAAAGGACAACAAATCATTAGCTATTTTCTTTGCTATTAGAAATTTCACTGTCAGACTTAGGTAATGATGATGCAGTTTGATGGGGGGAAGCATTTGCTTTTCTGCATCAGGTGGCAAAATGTCTTCAACTGGTGCACATTTCCATATTAATTGTGTAAAGGGAGAGACATTATCTCAGAAATGGGATGGAGCAGATGTAGTTCCAAGGTCTGTGTGCAGAACAATATTACTAATTTAACAGTTCATGTAGCAAGGGGCAGACAAATAAGTGCCTGAGATCCCGGATAGTCACTGCCTATCAGAACAGACAACGGTGGCAGAAGTAGACAAATAGTCTGATTTGGGATTAGTCAACTGTCTAATTTACTGTATTTGAATCATCATCATCTTAAAACTGCAGAGCTAGAATGGACTCTACAGATCATTGAGTCCAGCCCCTTTTAAGGAGGCACAGTAGGGAACTGAAGTCCCAATTTCTGACTCCACAGACAGAGATCTAAACCAGTGGTTCTTAACCTTGGGTTACTCAGGTGTTTTTGAACTGCAACTCCCAGAAACCCCAGCCAGCACAGCTGGTGGTGAAGGCTTCTGGGAGTTGCAGTCCAAAAACACCTGAGTAACCTAAGGTTAAGAACCACTGGTCTAAACCACTGAGCTCTGGAGGAATTACCATGCTCTTTCTGTTTACTACTAATGCTCTTTAAGAATAGCACTATTTCATAAAAGCATCACCAAATTATGATCATCATTAACATACCAGTCTTGTACCCCTCAAATACCTATTTGTCCATCTCTCATTCAATCTAACTACATGTCTAAAAATACAGCACATTTGACAGTGCTAAATTCACCGAATATTTCTGATAGAAAAAAAATAGTGGCCTCTATGAAGTCAAACATCACAAACACAAAATGGAGCAGAACTAATATATTTACTGTACTATTCTGCCTTATTATTCCTCAGAGACATATGACTTTAACAGGTTTATTTATGGTACTTGACAAGATAAATATTCTTTTGTCCTTGCCATTCAAATAAACTGGAGCAGGGTGAAATTCATCAAGCCCTTGTCAGACGGTCTTATCACTGACTTTATAACTTAAAAGTGGGATGGAGATATTTCACTATAAAGTTCTAGTCATATCAAAATGCTCTTATTGGCACATTACTTTGTACATTTCTGGCCTTCATTTCAGAACAATGAAGGGAGAAAACTGTTCCAGATTTTCCATCTCAGATCAACTGAACCTCAATACATATCTGAGAAAGGTATGGATGGTTCGGCGTACTATTTTATAGAACACTTTTAGGAATTCTTGATTCAAATCCTGCAAATCCTAACTTTAATTTAAAAAAAAAACACAAAGTCAATATCACACCTCAGGCTGTATTTCACCATCTCCAGTGTTTGGCAAAGTGCAACACAAAGCATATATGATATCTGCCTTTCTGGCCTGGCCATCAAACAGTTCCCTTTCCTCTTTTCCAGTCATACATGTGAAGTGAATGGAACTCTGTTGACTTTATAGAGAAAGGGAGACTGTATAAACCCACAGACTAGGGAACATTAGGCCCTCCAGACACTGTTGGACTCTAGTGCTTAGATGGTAGCAGAAGTTCATCAATATCTGATAGAGCAAAGGTTTACCATCCCTTGCCATAGATGTTGTTTTTCCCATGGTCTATGCCAGGGATGGTGAACCCTTTTGAGCTCGAGTGCCCGAACTGCAAACAAAATCAACTTATTTCAAAGTGCCAACACTACAATTAAAACCAGAATACTGAGGTTTTAGTTCAGAAAAAACAACTGCCCCTGCACTGCAAGGGTTCAATGCTTGTGTGTGTTTTTTTCTATTGGCAGTATTAAAAAAGAAATACTTACCAATCCCCTATTGGGCTAGACCAGTAATGGTCACCATTGCAACCCTCTGCTGGACCACTGCACCAGCAGAGGGAGTGCCAAAATCCGGTATTTCTTGATGGTGACTTATGGCTCACGAACCCACAGAGAGGGCTCTGTGTGCCAGCTGTGGCACGCATGCCATAGGTTCGCCATTGCTGGTCTATATCCTGTGGGCTGGTTTGCTTCTTTGTTCGTTGCTTGCATAATCCTTTCATTTATACAGTGGTGCCTCACTTAGCAATGTTAATCCGTGCAGCAAAAATCGCTGCTAAGCGATAACATCGCTAAGCGATTTTTAAAAGCCCATAGAAACACATTAAAACGTGTTTAATGCTTTCCTATGGGCTAAAAACTAACCTTAAAGTGAAGATCCTCCATTGCAGCGGCCATTTTCGGTGCCTCTAAAGCGAGGCAACACAGCGGGTGGCCATTTTGTTTTCCGGCGGCCATTTTGGAACAGCTGATCAGCTGGCCGAAAATGGGGGCTTTGCGATGATCACTTCCCCGCGATCATCGCAAAGCAAATTTTCCCCATAGGAAACATCGCAAAGCGATCGCTTTTGCGATCGCAAAAACAGCATCGCTAAGCGATTTCTTCATTAAACGGAGCGATCACTAAGCAAGGCACCACTGTACATTTATATTCCACTTTGTAGTGGGGGGAAATCAATGGTTAATATTAGTTGAAGTAATTTACATCCCTCTTTGTAATGAGCTATGATGGGACATGGTGGCGTTGTGGGCTAAACCGCAGAAGCCTGTGCTGCAGGGTCAGAAGACCAGCAGTCGTAAGATCGAATCCAGGCAACAGAGTGAGCTCCTGTCGCTTTGTCCCAGCTCCTCGCCAACCTATCAGTTCAAAAGCATGTAAATGCAAGTAGATAAATAGGTACCACTTTGGTGGGAAAGTAAAACGGCGCTCCCTAGTCATGCTGGCCACGTTACAACGGAAACTGTCTTCGGACAGGCGCTGGCTCTATGGCTTGAAAAATGGGATGAGCACCGCCCCCTAGAGTCGGACACAACTGGACTAAAAATGTCAAGGGGAACCTTTATGATGAACTCAAAACATATCATATGAAAAAAGTTAATCACTAAGTACAATGAACACAATTTTAAAAATCAATAAATTCCCCTTCTACTCTTCTGATTTTTTTACTACTTCTGCAGAGAGTTAAGACAACTCATTTGAGAAAAGCATATGGCTTGTGATCAGGGTTCATTAAACAAAGAGCTCCGGTGAGAACACATACCTAGAACTTCAGCCAATGAATATCGTATTCAGCTCCCTCATAGGCGCACATACGCACATCTGTGACAGCATCCACATATTCTGAGGATGCGATCACAGATGACACTCAAAATTTATGTTATGCCAGATGCATTTAAAATATGGAAGAGACCAGAGAGGATTCAAATCATAGAAGTGGTGGCTGGGAGGGCATGCATGCTAAACCCTTCTTCCCCATATGCTTTCCACCTTGAAAATATTTCTTCCATCTGGTTGTATTGTCTGCATTCACTTAGAATTATAAAACTGCACAGCATCATAGATAATATCTTCTGGCATTAAATATTCCTCTATGTTAAGCAGCATGGCGTATAACAGAATTGACTAGAGATGCCAGATTCAAATGCCTATTTTGCTATGAAGTGCAGTCAGTAGCCTTATATACGTAGGCCAGCCATGATTTTTCATTTTTGAAGTTCCTCAGAGGGGCTGTGGTGAAGATAAAATGGGACAATCTGATGGTGCTGCCCTGAACTCCCCGGCAACAGAATGAGATACGTATCTCATAAGTATCTATACAAATAACTCCTGGTGTCGACCACACTTTTAGGATATTACCTTTAGAGAACTAGATGTCAACTTGCACTGTAACACTATTTTCCTCCATATTTTCCCTTCCAAAATATTAGTCACACCTCAGTAGCAGGGTGAATTGCAAAGGTTGTCAAAAGCAATGATGAAATATGCTGGACAATTTTACTTAATGAGTGTTTAGCATAAATAAATAAATAAATAAATAAATAAATAAATAAATAAATAAATAAATAAATAAATAAATAAATAAATAAATAAATAAATGAATGAATGAATGAATGAATGAATGAATGAATGAATGAATGAATGAATAAATAAATAAATAAATAAATAAATAAATAAATAAATAAATAAATAAATAAAACATATCTGTTTCTACCGCCTTGAGTCCTTTTGGGGAGAACGTCAGGGTAAATATATTTTAAATATATAAATCAATACATTTTTCTGACCTGTGATATTACTGTTTTATGTGCCTATGAGGTACTTTCTCATATTGCCCCCTGGAATTACTGTACCCAGAATACGTTATGCCAAAAAGCCATCTGAAAACTGACATGCGAAAAAGAAAAAGAAAAAAAGACACCTAGAAACAAAGAGGAACTTTAAGATCTATTGGAACCTGAATAGGAAAATGACAATGGCTAGAATTCTGATGCTTATTTACACATTTTCGAAGGCAAACAATGCAATATTCTGTTACTTCTAGCTGGCAATTAACATTGTTGGGATTTGGGAGGGGGCTTGGTTCATAAGAATCCCAGTGGAAACTTGCTAATTTCCATTTGCATGCCTAATTATGCAACAAGATTTCAGCCATTCATTCAACAATAGGCTCTTTGTTGGGTGATCTGGTGATCACAAAGCCCAATTCCACCACAAACTATTATGAAGTGTAAAGTAGTTAGAATTAAAGAACATTTTTTTTAAAAAAAAAATTCTACACTTGCACCAAAGCATATGACTTGATAGTTGTTGTAATTTCCCCCCAGTCAGCATTTATTTTAACAATAGTTTCAGTCAATCTGAGGGTCCATTATTAGAGAACATGTGTGCATGTACTTACAAAACAGTCTGTTCAGTAGGAATGCTGACTTTATACATGCAGACCATTTCACAATCTAAGCCAGAGAAGAACTTCTGGAATACATGGCTTTTGAGTGGTAAGCCAAACAAGACTTTTGAGCTGGGCAAATGAATATTCCAAAGTAGATAACAGTCTCCTTTCATCATACATCTATTCGAAAAGCATTGGCAGTATGCTCTCAGAGCAATTTTTCCAAAGAGGCAAAGATTTCCATATCATACATCTAAGCTGTAAGTCCATCTAAAAGACACAGTCATGCCATCATGTAGTAACACAGTGCCAAAACCAAATGGCTGATACTAGGCAACTGGGATTTTATTTACTGTAGGGCCTCTAATGGCTCCTAAAAGATTTCTTAATTTTTAATAAGTTTCATTTTATTTTAAAGTAAGAAAATGAGTGGGGCTTCCTGAACTTCAATGAACACTTTTCAGATTGAAGTTTTAAATTACTGAGTACACTACCGGCTTTAAACTGAAGTGAATATCTATTCATTATTTATAACCACTTATAAATTTTAAGTAATCCACTGAGTCATTATCTAACACTTGCTCTTCATGGTCTGAAATACATTTGCAGCATACATGCACGCACATGCATACATGTACATGTGCATGCACACATACAAATATGTTTTGTCTCAGTAGAGCTCTGTGAGCTTACTTGCATCAAGCTACTGCCAAACCAAAGGTTGTATTTCATCTACATTGCTTCTCATTTCTTTTGGTAAACCACCAGATGGCTTACCTTGAGGACTGATAGATACCAATTTATAGCTTCTTCCTGAGATGTAGCAGTGAAGTAATTAAACTGTTTTGTTTATAGATGCAAATCTAAAAGGTTTCCTCAGGGATAGTTGAAACAGTGCCAAAGGAAAGTAGGTCTATAAGCTGTCCTTATTTTAACAGTATGGAATGACAACTGTCCTTACCTTTAAATCAAAAATACTTGTGAAGGCCAACAATTTTCTGCTGGAAAGCAGCTGTCCCTACACTCAGACTCTCAAATGACTGGATTGGAGGCATCGCCAGTTATAAGGAATTAAAGGAACATCAGTCCAACAGCATTTGGAAGGCCAAAAATTACTTGTCCTCCCAATAGATTCTGGCCTATGGGAGTATCTATCTTCAGCAAAAGTAGCAATTATTCTAGTGGTTCAGGTGTCTATGAATGCAAGCCTTGATTTCTCTCAGTTTAAGAGAGAGCCATAGTTGTGTTCTTTCATTTTCATTAGGGCCTAAGGCACTGAATTTGCTGGCGACTTACAAAACACGCAGAGAAGTTCCTGTATTCTTGCTTTGATGGGCAAAAGCCTGACCTGTGCTAAGATTTGCATGCTGGAAGATAACTTTTTGGAGCACCAGCCTAGAATCCTGTCAGAAGGCCAGGAGATTTAACAATCAGAAGGATTGGTGACAGGGGATACATTTATAGGCCACTAATTAAAAAAAAAAAAAAATCATGCAGAATGTAAGCTTTTGTGGGTGAATCACATGATCAGAGGGACTGTTGACATCATCTCCAGGACTCGGCCAATCCCGAGGGTACTGCTGCTGCTGCCTTGGGAACCCAATCCCACTCACTTGGGTCTTTGTGACCTCACAGGGCCCCACCTCTCTGCTGGCAGATAAAAGGGGCTTGCTGGGCAGGGTAAGAGACCAGAATGGAGGCCAGGGGCCAGAGGGCAGTCAGGCAGATACAGCGGCAGTGGCCTCAGTGGACCCAGCCCTTCTGCCCAAGGCAAGTTCTCTCCTGAAAGCAGATGAACTTGCTAAGTGGGCTGGCGAGTTAACAGCTTGAGGCTGGCGGAGATCCGTGGCTTGAAGCTGGCGGATGTCAGCGATGGACCGGGGGGGGGGAGTTAGTGGACGTTGGCAGACAGAAGCTGGTGGAATTTACCTGTGAAAGCTGAGGTCGCAAGGCAAAGGCCAGCAGAGGTTGGCGAATGAAGCCAGGAGATGTTAGTCTCCTGAAACCAGCTGGCGGAAGCTTGGTGGATATCAGTGGATGGAAGCCCGGGCCTGTCTGTGAATGGCTGGTGCAGTTAAGGTGTGTGCGTGTTGGGGGGATGGCTGGTGTGTGTGTGTGTGTGTGAGAGAGAGAGAGAGAGGGAGGGAGAGGGAGGGAGAGAGGAGAGAGAGAAAGAGAGAGAGAGAATGGGCTGGCTGGCGTTCCGTGGCCATGTCGCCGGAGCATGAGTGTGGCCGAAGCATTCAGGAGCTGGTGGGGGCTCGCTTCAGAAGTGGAGTGGAAGAATTGAACGGGGTGGAAGCCAGTCGATGTTCGCAGGTGGAAGTTTGGGATGAAGTTGCCAGAACATTGGTCGTTGGATACGCCTGGGTTGAAGCCGGTTGACAGCAGTGGATGAGCTCACCTCCTTAATTGTTTTTTTCTCTCTCTTTCCCTTGCAGGGCCCAAAGCTTCCTCTTCCCCAGGGAGAAGCGAGGGACCAGAAGGCAGGGTCCTGCTGGAGCTGAACCAGGCTGTTGTCTCTGCTGAGGATAACCATTTAGCCTCTTTTCCAAAATCAATAAAAGAATTTTTCTGGAATGGTTTTGAAGTGTTGTCTTGTTTGGCAGGGGCTGTCACAGGATTATCTTCCCCATCCCCTCATTATATCTGGGCCCCAATACCTGGGTGGGTCTTTATCAAGTCATAGTGTAGGGCTTTGTGATTTCACAGGAATTGAGAACATAATATTTCTCCATGTATGTGTGAGGGAGTGAGCTAGGCATTGTGTGTTCCCTGTCTGAGCTCCTAAGCAAATATATTATTCCTCGTATTGGACAGACACAGGAAGTCAGTGAGCCCTTTTACTGGTGCCATTCGGAGAGGGTTGGAGTTGGGTACCCAAACACTATGGCCACCGCATAACAATAAACGTGACTCGCTCTTTCCCTTCCACCACGACTCCTCACATTTGTTTGCCTGGCCTGGAGATTCAGGGGAGCCCAGCCATTTCCAGCTCATTCTCTGAGACCTGGCAAGCCTCATCTTCATCATCAATACCATAAGCACTACATGGACAGCTCCTTGCAGAGTACAAGTGGGGATAAAATACGCCACTTCAAAGAAGCTTCCAGTCCAACCTCTCACGCCAGTGCCACAACCGAGGAAATGGAGATGGGCAATGATTATTTGGAGATTAGTGTACATTAAAATTCATGTGGATCCATGCCATGGATAGATGGCAAAAATACACCGGTACTGCAAAATCCGCTGCTTGAGGGCAGTGGCTTCTTCTAAGCGCCGAGTGTATTGATGGTGAGCCTTTTTGAGCCCAAGTTCCCAAACTGCAACACAAAATCAACTTATTTGTTTCAATTTGTTTGTTTGTTTGTTTGTTTGATGCAGAAATTCCAAGTGGTGCAGAATATGGCAGCCAGACTCCTTAGTGGTGTGAGAAAATACCATCATAACTCTCCTACTCTGGCCGCTTTGCATTGGCTGCCCATTCGGTTCCACATTGACTTCAAAGTTTTAATGCTCACGTATAAAGCCCTAAACGGTTTAGGGCCTTGATACTTGGCAGAACGCCTACTCCCACCAAAATCTAACTGTATCACCCAATCGAGTCAGGAGGTGAGACTGAGGAGCCTGACGCCGAGGGAGGCCCAGAAGGAAAAAACAAGAAACCGGGCTTTCTCGGTGGTGGCTCCCCGCCTTTGGAATAATCTTCCTCCGGAGATTTGTGCAGCCCCTTCACTGGGCATTTTTTAAAATCAATTGAAAACTTGGATGTTTACGCAGGCCTTCCCTCCAGTTAATACCTGATTCTCTCTTTTTTTCCTTTCTTTCTTTTTTCTGGTATTTTTTTCTTTTCATCTTGAATAACTTGTATATTGATGTATAAATATTTTGTTATATTTTATATGTTTTGTTTGTATGTTGGAAGCTGCCTAGAGTGGTCGTTCGACTAGATAGGCGGGGTATAAATACAATAAATAAATAAAATAAAGTGCCAATACTGCAATTAAAACCCAAACGCTGAGGTTTTAGTTTAGAAAAAACAACTGCTCCTGCATTACAAGGGTTAAATGCTTGGTGTCCCCCCCCCCGTGGGCGGTATTAACAAATAAATACTTACCAGTCCTCCAATCCCCCATTGGGCTAAACTGATAACCGTCACCACTGCACTCCTCCGCTTGACCACTGCACCAGCAGACAAGAGTGATGAAATCCAGGATCGGAGGACTGGTAATTATTTCTCTATGGCAACTTATGGATCGTGTGCCCACAGAGGGGGCTGTGTGTGCCAGCTGTGGCACACGTGCCATAGGTTTGCCATCATTGCTCTAAAATAAAAGGATGTATGTTATGATGAAACAGTGATTAAACAGAAGGGAAAGTAAAACTAAACACCCCAATTTGTATTATGAGTTGCATATTGCATAGAGTTTGGGCTACTTGCTCTTTGTACTCTCTGGGCTGTTCACAGTTTATTTATGTAGACTATACATTGCACACATACCCCAAGTACTGCAGTTTAACCACTGCACCACAAGGCCCTTTCCTATGAGATAAATGGAGAGATCTAAAGTTACTGTCTACCTTGCTCCCTCCATCACAGTGAATGGGTGCAGAAAATGAAGCACAGAATACATTTTGAGAAGAGATTAATTAAGAATTGCACAAGGTAGGTAAATTTTGTTTTAGACTTCTGACATATATGGAATTATTTTGCAAAGGCTTGAAAAGTACACATATTATATTTGCCATTTATTTGCTTCCCACTTGTTCACCCATAGTACTTAATGCCTCAGATTTCATTCATCTTTCTATCCATTCTGTGTGGTACACCTCTGATACACCTACTTTACAGATGAGGAACTGCCATAAAGAAAGGAAAAGAACAGGAATTTCAGTTTCAGTTTACTTTAGGCCAAAACATCACAGCCTCCACATGAAGGATGGGTGGGAATTTCATTCCAATTACCTTTTGATCAGAATATACCTACATGTTAAAGGGTACTAGGACTAATTCCTAAGGTACTAGGACTATTTCCCAGTTTTTACCTGTCTCTAACACATTAATCAATCAGCCAGAAACAGAGAGATCCAATAGATATTTGTTTATTTTCAGCTGGAAGCAAGCAAATAGGCGCAAACTTCACACGCAGAAAACATGCAGAGAAGAAGTGCGCCCTCTTATTACAGAGTACACATTTTATAAGTTCAACCTAGAAAGGAGGGAGGCAAAAGGGTGTGGAGAAGGAGGGGGGAAAGAAGGCTACCGGTGCCTAGGCAATGGGCCATAATTCATCCTTCCTGGGTTCCATGTTAGACACCGAAATCTCTTATCAATTCAAGGACAAACTCTTCGTTAGACCAATTACTTACAAGCAATGGAATGTAGGCGGCCTCTGTCCTTCATGTTTTTGTCTACTAAGCAGAAACCTAATCATGCAAGCAGCAAGATGGCTACGGTTAAGCTAAGACATACATATGTTGTATGTATTAACTGGACCCCTTCATCATGAAAGTCAAAGACAGCAAAACTGAAGGAGGTGTCCATCTCTCCTCCCAGTATTTTGGACTACAATTCCCATCATAAAGACTCAGTATGGCAGGAGTTGTAGTTCATTATATCTAGAGGCCGGGAGGTTAGAAGGCTGCTGAGATTATTGTATTACATTTTGTCTTCCAGCTGTTTGAGTTTTAAATCAAATCTGTCCAAATATTTTCAAAGCCCAGACATGATTGCAAATCATGCCACTAAAGCAATTACTTATTTGTCCCTGAGCATCTTCCTTAATAAAGTAACCAGATACAAAAATTACTAGCAAAAAAGCAAAGCAAAAATAGTGAAAGCATTTATTTGCCAGTCTGCAGTTTTGATATTTGTTTGCTATTCATCATAGCATCTCCATACTTCATACAAGGCTTCTGGAAGGTTTGAGCTTTAGTTCTTCTTGGTGTCTCTGCCTGCCCTTTACGTTTATGCCCTGCACAGAGCATTTTCCTCACATTTATGGGTATACTCACTTTGCTTCTTGATATTACATCTAAGGTACTCTTAGTCATGCCTGGAGGAAGCAGAAATGAGGACTATCACAGCATTTTGGAAACTCAAATAAACCGATGGAAAATTGCTGCCCTCCTTCTTTTTTTAAACACTTATTTTCTCAAGTGGACTCCTGTTATGTAACTTGGGGAACTTCTCCTCTCACAGTTAAACCACATTTTGGAGCAATGTTGGTCCAAAATGTTTTGTTGCCTGAAGCACAGCAGCAAATGATGCCTCCTCCCCTCGAAATTATGCTGCACACGATCCGGAACCAAATAAGTCTGGGACTTCAGCAGAAAATCCAAGTGTCTCTCCCACTCTCTAACAGTACAAATAACAAATTAAAAAACTAGCATTTTTCCACATTTTCATGATATTCAAAATCTGCCTCATTCTTCCTAATGATAAGGCCAAATAGAGGGAAAATAGTCACTGCTAAAGGAGACATTCTTGGGTGTTTTTTTTTTTTACATGCCTTCAAGTTTTTTTTTTTTTTTGACTTATCCTATTAACTACTGACTTCCAAAAAGTCCCATCGTTAAAACCCCTGCTCAAGTCCTGCAAACTCAGATCTTCAAAAAGAAATATGTCTTCCTTCATGGAATCAATCTGTCTCATACTTGATCCTCCCCCCTTCCTGCTGCTTTCAACTTTGTCCAGTATTATTATTTTTTCCAGTGAGTCTTTGTCTTTTTGTAATATGCTCACAGTATAATAAATTCACATTGCTCATTTTTGCTTCTAGAAAGATTTTAAGCTTGATTTGATGTAACACTCACATACTCACTTACTTGTCTTTCTGCCAATCCATTATATTTATAAATCTTTCCTCCAGCACCACGATTTAAACATGGGACTTCCCTTAAAGTTAGTGTAGAAGTTTGGTTACTGGAGTGAGAAAGCTCGATCATATCATCCCTACTCTAATTTGCCTGCACTGGTTACCAGTTCACTTTTGTGCTAGGTTCAAGGTTCTAGTTTTAACATATAAAGCCCTAATGGTTTGGGATCTTGCTACTAGTCTGAATGTCTTCTGCATAATTTGTCTGCCCATCTGACTCGGTCCTCACAGACCTCGTGCCTGCACGTACTGACACCCCCAAGAAACCCAGAAAACATAAACTAGAAACCAGGCTTTCTCAGCCACGGCATGCCACTTGTGGAATTCTCTCCCACAGGAGTTACAGCAGGTATAACTCTTCACCTTTAAAAAGCACCCGAAAACAGAGTTGTTTAGGGATGTTTTTCAAGAGGTTCCCCCAATTAATTGGGGACAGTGGAGGAAGAAGGAGAGGAATGTTTCATTGTTTGTTCTGAAAATTTTATCTGCCACTATTTTTGTTTGTGCATTTATTTCCATGATAGTTCAGTGTTTTAGAGCAATCATAATTTATGTGTCTTTCTTTGTTGTATACCACCCAGAGTAGTGATTTGCTAGATGGGCACTATATAAAGAAAGAAAATAAAAGAAAAAAGAATACACCACAGTGCCTCATCATTCACCACCACCATCACCACTGTAGCCAAGAGTTGCTATCATTTCAAAAGACAGAAGATCTGATCACATCTTGGTGTTCTTATCTAGCTTTTGCTTGATCATATTAGGAGGGGGAATGGTAGATATTTTCACTGAACAACCACAGTATGTGCCAGTTAGGACTTGAGACTGACCTAGCTGCCTAAGGAAGGAAAAGAATTTTGTTGGACTCACAGTTCTTCTTGCAAGTATCCATTTAATACCTCCTGAGACTTGTTGTAAGACAATGTACATCTTGCCTTGGCAATTCACACATTAGCACGGCTTGGGATGTGCTTCCGATAAATAAAATATGCCCAATCCCTGCATAAATTTAAAAAATGGTAATGGCTAGGAATGTATGCACTGGGGAAATATGCATAAATTACTTTATGGCAAGATGCACAGAAAAGCCCATACATTAGAGAACAACATATGGACATCCAGAAAAATCCATTGGAAAAACACATTGAAACATTCATACAGGAATATAATAAGAAAATCTCTCTACCTGATAGGAACAAAGGATGAGAAGAGAATACAGAATGGACTTGGAAACTTTGAGAGTTTTTCAGTTCTCTATGCCTGCCAGGAAGAGAGAAATTAATGCTACCTTTTTAAATAAAAAAATATGATGAGAAAGTCTGAGAAACCAAATAGTGGAAACGCCCTAGGATAAACACTTTTCTATTTTATACTGAATTGAGGTCATCATCTTGTCAATTCAAGGCAGGGACTCTCCATAGGAATCAGTACTGTATACTAGAGTGAATGTCGCTTTCCATATGATTCTGGCCAACCAGAATGTTCAACATTAGCCCTGTTATGTGCCCGGCTATCTTTGGAGCCATAGATGTGGCACCCAGATTATGGAACATCCTCCCTAGAATGTGCAATAGCCTCCCTCTCTTGTAAGTTTTGAGAACTTAACTTTCACCACGTTTTGTATTTACTGATACTATGTCTGCCCCCATCTACTGCATATACATTTTCAGAAAAAGAAAGGGAGGAGGAGTTGTAGTGTCCCAGCACACTTCACATTTTTAGATATATAATGAATATATTTTATGTGTACATTAGGAATTCATAAGAAATTCACTCTGTGGAGATTCATTTATTTTTCACAGATTTCCCTCTTTGGGATCATGTGCATTACTGAGTACAACTTGTAGCTTTTTGCATTTTCAACATATTCCAAGGAAGGACAGAAGGAAAGAAGGAAATTCAGTCCTGTCTTGTATAATACATAATAACAGTTGTGTTTTATAGTACCTAACTTCTGTATGCATATAAAATGAGAGCTACATCTATGAGAAACTGTAGCTGGCTAATGTCAATTGCATAACATTCACATTTCTACAGTCTGCTTGCTTGACATTTTAAAAATAATGTGGAAAATGCATAGGAGCCTAGGATATTTTCCCAGGACAATAATGTGATAATTCTCATCAGTAACAAATATGAAACTCTAGAAAGCTTGAAGAACTTTACCAGTAGGCTTCAAATTCAATTGGAAGGGGAAGGAAGATTCAAACTTAAATCCTGGTCACTTGAGGCAAATCTTCACTAGTTATTCCCCAGTTAGATTGTTGCTTTTTTCCTAGTCACACAGTCAAGATCGAACATTTTCCCAGCCAGGGGTGTAACTACAATTTATTTTCCATTCCCTGGGACAGTTGTGTTATTTTGTACTTCTGTTGTATTGGTGCATTCCTTACTGGAATTGCCCGTGTGCATAAACTGGTCACCATTATTGCAATGCACATATTATTTTTATTTTTTATTTTTTGGCCAGTATATTGATACATTGGTAAAAGAGCAGTTTGGGCCATTGCTGCAGCACCCGCATTTTGACATGCCGCTTTTCATCAGTCATTGTAAGGAGAAAGTTGCGGGGGAGAGGGCTGCTAGTTGGGGGGGGGAGTGAAAATGACAGATTAAGCTGAAAGGCAGAAGAGATAGTGGAATAAGTAGATGGACCAATGTAATTCTGCAGGAGCATGGTAGCAGTTTATTTCCTCAATTGCTTCAAGGGGCAATTCAGCACCTTGATTTTTATATATACTAATAACTAAAAATGTGAAGTGTGGTGGGACACTACAACTCCTCCTCCCTTCCTAAAAATGTATATGCAATAGACTGGGCAGACATAGCATCAGTAAATACAAAACGTGGTGAAAGTTAAGTTCTCAAAACTTACAAGAAAGGAAGGCTATTGCACATTCTAAGGAGGAGGGAGATAGATAGATAGATAGATAGATAGATAGATAGATAGATAGATAGATAGATAGATAGATAGATAGATAGATAGATAGATAGATAGATAGATAGATAGATAGATAGATAGATAGATAGATAGATAGATAGATAGATAGATAGATAGATAGATAAAGGTGCTGAATTGCCCCTTGAAGCAACTGAGAAAATAAACTGGCACCATGGTGTAGCTGGCCATAATGATTCAAATACAGTGGAGTCTTGACTTGAGAACTTAATCCGTATTGGAAGGCGGTTCTCAAGTCAAAAAGTCTGTAAGTCAAGTCTCCATTGACCTACAGTGCATTGAAAACCGATTAATCCTGTAACAGGCCGTTTTTGTTCCATTTTGGTTTTTTTCTGGTCTGTAAGTCAAATCTCAGTCTGCAAGTCAAACCTAAATTTTGCGGCCAGAGAAGTCTGTAACTCAAAAAGTCTGTAAGTCAAGCCGTCTGTAAGTCAAGGGTCCACTGTAGGAAGAAACAAATTGTTATTGCTAAAAGTTCTTGGGACATTCATCCCAGTATATATACCATGTGACTGAGAATCAGTAGAACAGAGGTATAGAAAGTTTCGGAAGAACTAGAGAACATTTCCCTCATGTGACCAGGGCCTTAGATATAAATACAAAGCTGCTTGCTCTATTCCAATAAGAGGAAAATAGCAAGCAGTTCTAACGGGGTCCAATAACAGTCTTCATAAAAACAAAACCACAAATCTCCACTGTCTATATATAAATGGCAGGAGTATAGAAAACAAACAGGAAGACCTGGAAATCTTGGTTCAGAGGGTAAATATGACTTGATAAATATAGCTGAAACTTGTTAGATGACTCCCATGACTGGAATTGAAGGATATAATTTGTTCAAAGAGAACAGGAAGAATAGAAAGGGAGGTAGAGTCACACTATATGTTAAAAACATATTCCTGAAGTACAAGAAGATCAGCTTGGTTTTCCTATCAAGAGCACCTAGGTTAAAATAACTGGGGTGCAAAATAAAAGGAACATGGTAGCTGAAGTCTACTACTGACTGCCTAATCAAAGAGAAAATGGGGATGATATCTTTGAAAAACAAATTGCAAAAATCTCAAAGAGGCAAGATGTACTACTAATGGGAGACTTACGTTACCCTGAGATTTGTTGGGAGCAAATTCTGCCAAACACAGCCCTTTGAAGAAATTCCTGGCTTATGTTGCTGATAACTTTCTCTTATAAAAAGTCTGTTTGTGGGGGAACTAGAGGGTACCTATACTTGACTTGATTGTAACGAATACGGATGACTTAGGGTGTAACTACAAAGTGGGGGGGGATGTAAATTCACTTGATTTCAACTGCTATGAAATTACACTGGGGAATTCAAATATGTGTGATTTAAATGATTGCACAGGAAACAACAGAAAGCCTTTTTTTTCTTGCTTGGTTGGTTCTATTTATATCCCTACAGGTGGTGCCTTTACAAAGAACTGCCTTAACCAAGCAGTATAAGGGTTCCCTTCTTCAATCTCCTCATCTAGTAATCTTTTGTTTTAAAAAAAGAACTCTGCCAGACAGAGACCAGAAATATTCTCAAGCTGTTTTTTAAAAAAAAGTCAGGAGTTTTTCCCATGGAGAAGAAGCTATAAAAACGAAGAAGAGAAGAGAAGAGTCAGGAGAGAGGCTTTGCCGGAGAGTGAGTGCTGGCACTGCCTATGCGTGTGCACACACAGTGTGTCCTCCTTTATGAGATAAGAGGCAAGAGACAAGAAAGAAGGTGTCTGTCCGTGCACTGCGCTTATCCTCCCTTTCTACATCAGTTCAAGCAATCACACACCTAAACCAATGGAAAACTATTTTTTTTTAAAAAAAAATAGGCCAACAGGAATAAAGGGGATCAGCCCATCCGAA
This sequence comes from Pogona vitticeps, assembly GCF_051106095.1. Lineage (NCBI taxonomy): Eukaryota > Metazoa > Chordata > Lepidosauria > Squamata > Agamidae > Pogona > Pogona vitticeps. The sequence goes on along the minus strand of NC_135785.1, from coordinate 232,769,521 downwards.
ACTCATAGTATTTCTCACATTTTTCGCAGTGTAGTTGCAGCTTTAGTGGATGCAGTGACAATAAAGGGAACTCTGGAAGAAAGTGACCATGTTATATTTGAGGTCTTGTTTTCAAAGGAAGCAAAACCTAAGTGTAGCCATATGTGCAAGCTGGATTTAGGACAGCCAGTTTTAATATTCAGAAAAGAGTCCACGATGGGTAGGAGTTTCTTTAAAAAGGAAATTGTAAAGGCACTTATAAGCAATTCCAACAACAATAACAAAGTTGGAAGGCAGCACAAAAGATCAATGTGGCTTCACAGAAAGTTTACAGGGGACCTGAAAATAAAAAAAAAGGACATGAAAAGGAAGTGAAAGGAAGAGTACAGACAGTAGCAAAGAATTGCAGAGATGGCATTAGAAAAGCTAAAGCTGAGAATTAGTTGAAGTTATTAAGAGATGCTAAAAACAACAAAAAAGCATTCTTCAGGTACATGTGTAGGAAAAGACAGAGAAAAGAACTAATGGCTCAGTGGGCATGGCAAAATGACAGCATACAAAAACAAAAAAAGGCAGAAGTACTAAATTCCTGCGTTAACTCAGTTTTCTCCCAAAAGAGAGTCTTATGAAGCTTCGGGCAAATGCAAAGTACAGGAGGCAAGATTACTGGTTCCGATTGACAGTCAAATAATACGTAAATGAACTCTACTTTGACAGAGTTTGGATCTCCAGGGTCCAATGAACAGCATCGACATGTATTGGAAGAAATGGCTGAAAAACCTTCAGATTCACTATCTATTAATTTCTTGAAATAGAGGATGCATGAAATGCCACATGATTGGAAGAGGGCTAATATTGTCCCTATCTTCAAAAGAGTCAAAATGAGGAACCTTGAAACTACAGACTAGTCAGTCAGTCTGACATCAATCCCTGGGAAAGTTCTGCAGCAGATTACAAAGTGGTTGCTATGAAAACACCTATAAAACAATGCAGAACAAATCTACCAGACTAATCTTATCTCATTTTTTGATTGGGCAACCTCTTTAGTAGATAGTAGGAATTCTGTGGGCATAATGTATCTTCAGCAAAGTTTTGACAAAGTGCCCCATGATTTCTGATTAGTGAGATAACTAAGCATGGGCTGAATTGAACAATTGTCAAGTTGGTTACAGAATTATACTTAGATCATGTTTACAAATGGTTTCTTCTCAAACCAGAAAGAGGTTGTTAGCAAGGTATCACAAGGCTTAGTCCTGGGCCTGGTGCTCTTTTACATTTTTATTAATGATTGGATGAGGAAGTGTAGGAAATTCTTACCAAATCTGCTAATGACACAAAATTGGATGGAATAGCTAACATGCTGGAAGACGAACACAAAATTCAAAGGGATTTTGATAAGCTCAAAACAACAGCACTGGGCTGAAAACAAGAGAATGAAATTTGACAGGGATAAGTGCCAGAAGGGTCTTGGAACTGTTGTAGATCATAAGCTTTTCTTATACAAATAATCAGTGTGTTCCACAATTTGAAATTATGGACGTATATTTAAATTTTTATTTTGTACACTTGGTGGGGAATAAATTGCATACATATGAGTGCTGTAGTCATTGAATTTCTCTTCAGTCACAAAAAATTGTCCTTTATCTAAATAGCCCCATTTTACCTGATTATTCTTTGATCTTCCCACTTTGCTTTGAAATCTAAGTGACTTCTAGATGGGCCAGTTAAAGCCTTGTCCTGGTGGGAGACACTCTTCAACATTCATTCATTTGGAAAGATGTATTATTTTTCTCTCCTTAGGGTTAGCCTAGCCTCTTCTGGTTTAATATCTAGCATTTGAGAGTTGTGTAGAAAACTTTCCCTCAAGTTTAGCCATTGTCTGGGAGTTTGGTGTCCATGAAGTGGATGTGTTTGGTGCTATATTACCTTGTTGTGTGATGCAATTGCTACTTTAGCGTATATTAACAGAAGTATAGTCTCCAAATAATGTGAGGCATATTATTCAGCACTGGTTAGGCCTCATTGTGACTAATATACCCACCTTTGGACATCACACGTCAAGAAGGATGCAGATAAACTGGAGCAGGTTCAGAGAAAGACAACAAGGGACTGGAAACCAGACTCTGAAAAATCTGAAGGAGGGAAAAACTGAGGGAAGATATGATAGCACTCTTCAAAAACTTGAAAGTTTGTCATACAGAGGAGGGGTGGGATGTGTTCTCAATCATTCTAGAGGTAAGGACATATAATAGTAGGCTCAAATTACAGGATGCCAGATTTAGGCTGAATACCAGGAAAAAACTCCTAAATTTTAGAGCAATATGACATTGCTGCAACACCGTGAATAATATGTACTGCCAGAGTGTCATGTAATATGTTACCATTGTATTATGCCAGCATTTTCTGATTGATGACTTATCAAACTTTTATTTCAACATGAGTGATTCTGTTTTGATTATGATACATATATACAGTTTCCAGGGATTATTAGCTAGCATTATATCTAGCATCTAGGACATTTGGGTGATGGACCTTTGATTTCAGAGCTCTAGCTTGTTAAAGCACACTAATTAGGTCTTTACAAATTATACTAGAATATTATTAAGGAAGGTCTTATAGCCAGTTGATTATTAAGGACAGTTTCTCCTCAATTAGGCATTATAAATTTCCTGGCTTTCCAAAAGAGTGAAAGATCTTCTCATTAATGAGACACTTATTTCTGGCTGTTGCTTGTACTTTGTTATGAGCAAGAGATGTGCCAAAGAGTTCTGAATGGCAGAGCAGCCCAATAAGATATGTATGTTCCCCTTATGCAGTCTTTTTTTAAGGTGATGGAGAAGCCCTTTCCTATTCTTTGATTCTCTGATCATAACTTTTGCCAGAAACAGTTTTCTTACATGCACCTCATTGTCTAAGCACTATGCAGGGACAGGAAAGATAAAAAAATCCAGAGAGAAGGCAAATAAGGAATTTAAAGGAAAACAAGCCTAGACTGCAACTGGTATTATGGTTGTATGTATCTCATATCTGTCCAAATAGTCTTGCGATTTCAACTGCTTATTAAAAATACTGCAGTAGGAACCTGGAATGTAAGATCTATGAACCTTCGTAAGCTGGATGCAGTCAAACAGAAGATGGCAAGAATAAACATTGACATCCTGGGCGTCAGTGAACTCAAATGGACGGGAATGGGCGAATTCAATTCAGACGATTATCATATCTACTACTGTTGGCAAGAATCCTGTAGAAGAAATGGAGGAGCCTTCATAGTCAAAAACAAGAGTGGGAAAATCTGTACTGGGATACAATCTCAAAAATGATAGAATGATTTCAATACGAATCCAAGACAGACCTTTCAACATCGCAGTAATCCAAGTTTATGAACCAACCACCAATGTTGAAGAGGCTGAAATTGTCCAGCTCTATGAAAACTTACAACACCTTCTAGAATTGACACCAAAGAAAGATGTTCTTGTCATTATAGGGGACTGGAATGCTAAAGTAGGGAGTCAAGAGATAAAAGGAATAATAAGTAAGTTTGGCCTTGGAATTCAAAACAAAGCCGGGCAAAGGCTAATACTGTAGAGTTTTGTCAAGAGAACAATCTGGTCATCACAAACACTCTTTTCCAACAACACAAGAGGCGACTCTACACATGGACATTACCAGATGGGCAATATAGAAATCAGATTGATTATATTCTCTGCAGCCAAAGATGGAGAAACTCTATACAGTCAGCAAAAACAAGACCTGGAGCTGATTGTGGCTCTGATCATCAGCTTCTTGTAGCAAAACTCAAGCTTAAACTGAAGAAAGTAGGAAAAACCACTGGGCTAGTCAGCTGTAATCTAAATCAAATTCCTTATGAATATACAGTGGAAGGGAAGAACAGATTTAAGGAACTAGATTTGGTGGACCGAGTGCCTGAAGAACTATGGCTGGAGGCTTGTAAAATTGTACAGGAGGCAGCACCAAAATTGGGAAAGGAGTATGACAAGGCTGTATATTGTCCCCCTGCTTACTTAACGTATACGCAAAATACATCATGTGAAAGGCTGGACTAGATGAAGCCTAAGCTGGAATTAAGATTGCAGGAAGAAATATCAACAACCTCCGATATGCAGATAATACCACTCTGATGGCAGAAAGTGAGGAGGAATTAATGAACCTCATAATGAGGGTGAAAGAGGAGAGTGCAAAAAATGGTATGAAGCTCAGCATAAAAAAGGTAAGATCATGGCCACTGGTCCCATCACCTCCTGGCAAATCAAAGGGGAAGATATGGAGGGAGTGACAGATTTTACTTTCTTGGGCTCCAGGATCACTGCAGATGATAGCAGCAGCCACAAAATTAAAAGACACCTGCTTCTTGGGGAGGGGAAATGAGACAAACCTAGACATCATCTTAAAAAGCAGAGACATCACCTTGCCGACAAAGGTCCGTATAGTCAAAGCTATGGCTTTTCCAGTAGTGATGTATGGAAGTGAGAGCTGGACCATAAAGAAGGCTGACTGCTGAAGAACTGATGCTTTTGAATTGTAGTGCTGGAGGAGACTCTTGAGAATCCCCTGGACTGCAAAGAGAACAAACCTATCCATTCTAAAGGAAATCAACCCTGAGTGCTGACTGGAAGGACAGGTCCTGAAGCTGAGGCTCCAATACTTTGGCCATTTCATGAGAAGAGAAATCTCCCTAGAAAAGACCCTGATGTTGGGAAGTGTGAGGGCAAGAGAAGGGGATGACAGAGGACGAGATGGCTGGACAGTGTCACCAAAGCTACCAACATGAATTTGACCCAACTCCGGGAGGCAGTGGAAGACAGGTGGGCCTGGCATGTTCTGGTCCATGGGGTCACAAAGAGTCGGACATGACTTAACAACTGGTCTTTTAGACCAGATGGGTGGGGTATAAATCAAATAAATAAATAAATAAATAAATAAATAAATAAATAAATAAATAAATAAATGAATGAATGAATGAATGAATGAATGAATGAATGAATGAATAAACAAACAAACAAACAAACAAACAAACAAACAAACTACACAACAAGAACAGATTCCTTTTAAAGTTGAATTTGATCCTGAAGTTGAGTCATGGCAACTGGACTTCTTTCTTGTTAGGTTGAAACATTTCACTACTCATCCAAGTAGCTTCTTCTGTCTGAGGAGAGTTGGTAGGAGATCCCTGATACATCCTCCAAGTTAGTTTTGCTTCCCCCTAGTCTGAATAGGCTCATCAGAAAGACAAAGGATGGGGTGAGCGATAGTCCCACTTCTGCAGCCCTTCACCCATTGTCATGGGTCATGAGTCTGAAGCTCATGGGTCGTTAACAGTGGTCTTTCTGGTGTGCATGGTTCCAATCTTTCTGGGGAATGATGAAAGGGCAGCATGATAAATAGGAGACTGATTGTATCTAAAGCCTCTACCCCTGCTGAGTGCTGGATTTTCTATATCCCTGACTCCTCTCTCAAACCACCTTTTCAGTTCAAAATGAGTACATCTTGGTCATCCAATGAATGTCCTTTCTCCTTCAAATGAAGAAACACTACTGATTGTGGTCCTGAATTATTGTCCCTCCTGTGCTGGGCCATTCTCCTGTTAATGTGTCATGAGTTCAGCCAAAGAAGATCTGGAATCTGAGGGGTTAATTACAGTTGAGGAAAATGCTGGGCAATTAGAAGCACAGACAGCTGAATCACCACCAGATTCTCCTCCCCCAGTAGTCAGAGTGAGGGCTAAGTTTCAGCAAAGAATCATGACATGAAGGGCAGAAGATTGCAATAATGCTTCCCATAGGAATATCAGGTCGACCAGCCCTGAGTTTTAGTGGGATGAAGTTTCTAGATTGCTGCTGCTATAAAATCTGCACGCAGAGGCTTGGAAGTTTGTGGAAGCAACAAGTCAACACTGGCTGGCATCCATGCTCCTGCTTACCTTGGACCTTGTTCTATGGACCCTGACTGCTGACTACAGTTTGTGTTTTGGCTTTGGCAATTTGCTATCTGCTTTGCATCGCAGAAGCCTGTGCTGCAGGGTCAGAAGATTAGCAGTCGTAAGATCGAATCCATGCGACGGAGTGAGCTCCCGTCGCTTTGTTCCAGCTCCTTGCCAACCTAGCAGTTCGAAAGCATGTAAATGTGAGTAGATAAATAGGTACCATCTCGATGGGAAGGTAAAACAGCATTCCCTAGTCATGCTAGCCATGTGACAACGGAAACTGTCTTTGGACAAGTGCTGACTCTACAGCTTGAAAAACGGGATGAGCACTGCCCCCTAGAGTCAGACACGAATGGACTAAAAATGTCAAGGGGAACCTTTACCTTTACCTATGTTTCTTCTGGACTTCTGATATTGGACTGGTATATTGGACTTTTGCCTGTTGAAACCCCCTGGGAATGTGAAATAATGGCTGTTTGGTTTCTCCAGTGTAGAGCTCCAAACACTCCTCTTTGCATTGGCCACATGTACTATATTGCTCCAGTTGTGTTTCGGTATCTGGTCTTTTGGGTGGAAGAGTCTCTACCTTAGTGTTTTTGTGGGTCTGAAGAGCACGGGTATGGTGTTTACAAAAAAATCCTGTTGAGCTTTTCAGACACGCCAGCCATGTAAGGAATGACCAGGTTCTTCCGTCTGCTCTGAGTCTCAGCCTGTTCTATTGTCCTCCTGGATCGGGACATTGCCTTGTTAAAAGCCCATTTTGGATATCCACAGGCCTTAAGGGTTGTCCTTAGATGTCCATCTTCCTTATTCTTTGTTCTGTGGAGATGGGGATGTTTCTTGCTCGGTGGTTTTGTGTCCTGATGACCCCTAGTTTGCGTTGTAATAGGTGATGAGAGTCAAATCGCAGGTATTGATCAGTGTGTGTGTAGGTTTTCTGTAGATTCCTATTCTAAGCTGCTGTTGAATCCTATGATGACTGCACATCCTATGATGTCTTCCCTAGTGAACTTGATATTTGGGTCCACTGTGTTTATGTGGCAACTTCCAGATAACTTCACCTGGATGACTGAGAATCTTCACAGATATAATTTGATCCTGGGTTTCCAAAAGCAGGGTCCGAAAGAATTACATAGCATAAAATTAATGAACAGAGCACTATATACTAAATAACACACCATTTTGTCCTCTATTTTTAAGTGATTGGTTTCTTCTTGCAGCCTATATATTTAATGTATGTGCATGTGTAGCAGTAACAATAATAAAAAAGAACATCAATTCTCAAAATCTTCTTTTCCCCACTATAACCACTTATGCCACCCCATGTTTCTATATCCCCACTGCATTTAAATGTGCTGTACTCCAAAAAGCAGATCTAGTGCATTAGCTTTTATTTCTCTAAACCATCATATCATAGCTTTCTAAAGGGAAGATTGCCACACCCATGATCTGGTGGAAAAGCAGGATTGGGAAGCATGAGTTGGCATTGAAAGAAAGGGCTTTAGCTTTATTTATAGGTGAATGTGATAAATTGTTCCCAGGAAATCAACGGTGTAAATCAGTCTCTATCGCTATAAACAGACACATTTTTTAAAAGGTTTTAAAATGAATGCTTCTAAAATGTCATCTGATAGTGTGTGGTTTTTCCTAGAAAGAAACGGACTGTGCACAGATCACATTTTTATTCTAGCTGAGGGAGAATGTTGCCCCCTCTTGACTAGGAACAGAAATATCATTAGCATGGAAGGTTTATTAGGAATAAATCATATAAGGACCATTCTGCATAAAGTCTGCCCTTTAGAAAACTCAACCTAATCTTAACATCAGCATTCTGATATAAAGATGTGTTGGAGGACAGCAATTCTACACAAAGGATTCTAAAGATAATACCTATTTTCATTTTTTTTTAAAAAAAAAAAAATCTCTTCAATAATTCCTATGAATGTTCTTTTTAGGGTGTATCAAGCAGAGCAGAAGAAGGAAGAGTTCACAGAATCCAAGCAATTTAAAAAAAAGATAAACAAATGTAATTGAAATTCGATTCTTAAAAAACTCTGGTTTATGAATGTGGGATATCGTGTATCTTTATCCATGATTCAAAATGCCAGGAAATGGCACAATATTGCTGCATAGTATCTTGCCCCACAGGAAAGAGGATGCCAAGATTTACTTAGCAAAGGTATCCAGAATGTTGACAAGACCAATGGCAATAGTTCAAATGGTCTACAAGAAGATCTCACTTGTGCTCACTACCATTCACAGAGTGATAGCAAGAAGGGAAAATCTCGGAAGCTGACACCTTTTTTCATCAGTTAACAGGGACTTATTGTCAAGTCGAACTTAAGTTACACATGTGACTTGACTTGGACTCAGTTTTTTTCAATAACTCGGAAACAACTCATGACTCAGAACCCATCCACCCATCCCTTTTTTTCTGTTGAAAAGAGCTTGTTTTTAATAGGGACTCAGACTTGGGGCTTGAGACCTGATACCAAAACTCGGGACTTGGGTCTCAGACCCAGGACTTGCCAACAGACCTATCAATTCACCACTTTACGCCCAAACAGTTGTCAGGGGTGCTCTTTGACAAGTTTAATTCCTCCATGCCACTTAATAAAATGGTGAAACAAAGGTGAAAGCAAGTGCTACACTGTGAGGAAACCAGCAAGGACAGGGTTAATTCATTCCCTGAAGTCTGTAAAATCTGAGCTTAGTAGCTACAATGAGCTGACTGGGAAGAGGGAGGTGTAACCTAATTAGGGAGACTGTATAGAGTCTTATCTATACTGTTTAAGGTCAAAAGAATGTTGCAGGAATCAGTCCTCTTCAACTTTCATGGTACTGAAATTAGGGACACCTGTGATATCTGATTAAGTGTTCTTGCAGAAGATGCCAATTAGCTAGTTTAGGAAAGAACACAATTCGATTGGGACATACAGAAATGCAGAAGAATGGTTCACTTAAATAGCTTCAGGAAATAGTTTGCTTGCTTCATCTTTCAATATGTGATCTGTGTGAGTTATTCTGCTGAACTCTGTGTGTGCACTGGAACCATGCTGCTTTATAAGTATGGAAGTAGACAGTTAGCTTTTATTGTTTCCTGTGGGTCTGGTTCTTAACTACCTAAATATCTGAATGAGTTTTGTTTTCCTTTTTACCATGGAACTCCTTCACATCATAATTATCTTTTTAGAAGCCTTAAACTTGCTTTTGAATATACTGTATATGTCTTTTAAAAATACCTTTGATAAAAACAATGAAATTTTACAGCTCTATCTTCACTCAGACAGATCAAGGGGTTCGTGCTACTAAGAAAAGTGTCTGCACTTGGAAATTTTGAGTAACTTGAAGGTTTCTGGAGTTTTTTACTTTACAAGGTTGGTTTGCATGCACAAGCAACAACCTGAACAGTAAGATCAAGAATGTTGGGAGAAGGTTTTACAGGAAGCTTTTCCCAATCACCAGCACACTAGACCCGCCTGTCAAGTACCCACATCAGATTAAGTAAGGGAAGTGTGGCTGCATAGTCAGTGGACCATCTCTGTGTTGGCCAGTAATTCTTCACAAACACATATGTTTGAGGAACATACAAATCTTTTAACCTCCCAGATAAACTAATGTTGCCACGCCTGCTCTGTAGAAAACAGACCACGTTCCAGTTTCCAAACCCTTTCTTTGGAGTAAGCAACCTGACAAAGAAGCTCTACAAACATGTTGTTTTCAAGCTTTCCAAAATATGTTCCCTTGCCTTTTGAAACAACAACAACAACAACAACAACAACAACAACAACAACAACAACAACAACAATATCAGCTCAGAATTAGCAAATATTATCACATGAAATCAAATTCAAGATTATCCACACTAAAGACAGTGAAGAAAGGCAGGGTTAGTGGTGGAAATCAACTCATTTGAAATGTTGTGTTGGAGGAGAGTCTTACAGATATCAGAGATAGTCAGAAAGGGAGAAAAGTAGGTGTTCAATCAAGTCAAGCCTGAATTCTGACTAAAGCAAACAATGAGTAAACTAAGACTATCCTATCATGCACATATAATGAAAATACAGAACTGACCAGAAAAGAGAGTATTACTGGAAAACATGGGGGTGGGCAGTAAGAAGAGAGGAAGACATGAGACAGGTTCTCTCAGTAAAGGAATCCACAACTGTTAGTTTGCAAGAGTTGAGCAGAACTTACTAGAAAAGAAAATATTGCTAGGGAGAGGGTAGCAGTAGGAACAGGGAACAACCTAACATGAGATGCTGTTGATTTTCAAGATCTGAGCAGAGCTGTTAACAAGAGGACATAATTAATTCATATAGTCACCATACATCATAAGCGACCTGATGACACAGAACATCTTTGGAATTTTTTCTTAATTACCAAACAATTGTATACTGACATGAAGGGTGAAATAGTTGAGACAAAATGTACTGTAATTATGACAGGATATAGGCATCAAACTCTGCTAACATCAAGTAAGACTAACACCAGCCAGAAAGCAAAACACAACTCTGGCATCCTCTGGAATATATGTATCTTCATTCTATTACTATATCTGATGTATTAGTTCAAGATGGTCGTGGTGGTAGTATTTCACAATTTAATGGCTGAAAAATCTGTTGCTTAGCATAGTAAGTTCCAATGGAGTAGGGCCATTGACTCAATGGGGATTTGGCAAGTCAACTCCTCTATTCTGTTGATTCAGCTTACTCTGATTGCAACTTAATATACTGTACAAGAGAGAAAAGAGTAGGGGAGAGGAAAAGTCACGAGCAAACATCTATTTCATTGTGACTACACAAGGAGCACATTGTGAAGAGATTGTGAAATGTACTCTGCTTTTTCTTCCTAGTTTGATGTGGAACAACAGACTGCAAGACAACCCTGGCAGAGATTGATAACTTGAAACTGCTAGTGAGATGCATTGAAGCAGCATATAGTATGAAACTTGTTGTGCATTCATGCCTTCAAATTTGTTCTGCAGTACTGCCAACCCACAATTTCTGTAATGTTTGTATGATAATGAGGCAGATCTTTTTATCCGTTTCCAAAGATCGTTTTAAGCATGACATAATGATCTAATTCTCACAGGAGAAGCAGCAGGGATTTTAAAGTGTGCATGATGAAACAGCAGGCAATTATCAGAGTAACAGTGAAGTATGATGTGATGGTAGAAGTTCTGTATATGGTGACACATAAAACATCCCAATTGCATAGAAACAGAGCTAGATTTTTACAGCAAACAGGGCAAAATAGGATACAGAGTCTTCAATACCAAAAGTATTCTGAATAAAAAAGCTTGGGAAAGAATCCATGGAGGTATTAGCCATGAACACAGAGATTTTTCGTCATTTGATAAGTGGAGTACCATAAGATTCTTTCCTGAACCTTGTATTAACATATTTATGAATGATTTGAATGAAAGTGTATAAGAGATGGTCATCAAATGTGTGGTCAACATCTAGTGGGAAGGGACAGCTAATACATCATAACACAGAATCAGGATTCAGGATGACTTGAAGAAACTAAAGAACTGGGTCAAAACACACAAATGAGTTTCAGCAGGAAAAATGCAAAGTTCTACACATAGGCGGGAAAAAGCAGGTGCATAAAGATGGGTCACAGCTGTAGTATGTCATGGGGATCATAATAGAATACATGTTAACATGACTTAGCAGACTGGTGCGATGTTTTTTTTTAAAAAGGCCAACAGTTGCATCGACAGAAGAACAGTGCCTACATCAAGGGAAGTAATAGTACCACTCTATATTGCTTTTGTCAGATGATAGCAATCTTTAACATATCTAAAGGGCTGTCACCTGAAAAATGAGAACAGGATTGTTTTCTTTCAGTTTAGAGGATAGAACTCAAATCAATGAATTAAAATTACAAGAAATGTAATAGTGACAAAACATAAGAATTTCCTGAAAGAAGAACTGTTTGAGATTGGAATGGACTGCCTTCCTTGGAGATATTTCAGCAGAGGTTGGATGGTCATCTGTCTATAGCAACATTTTTTGCTATAGATTCCTGCATTGGCTAGGGGTTTAATTGGGTGATCCTCTTCCAGCTCTGCAGCTTCAGTTCTAAGACTTACTACTTCTTTGACTCATTTATCTTTAATATCAGATATCAACTTCTCTCTGCCTGAGTGTCTGGCATAGTCCTAGATTTAAAAACACAAGAGCTGTCATTGTCATAGTCCGCACCTGAGCTGATGACTCTATGCAGTCATTCACCCATGGTTACCCACCTACCATGAAGTTGGCTGAAGCAGTCACCTTTTGGTGGTAGGGCATGAGAAAGTGCAAAATTGCTGCTCCCTCTTCATGCTCAAAGGGCCTCTGCTGCTCTAGAGAGCAGCTGCTAGAAAAAAAAAATAGCAAAACTGGCTATTTCTTTTAATAGTCTCCACACTGAAATGGAGTCATCTTGACACCTTCCTCTGCCATATAATAGAGCAAGGAAATTAGGAGATAAATCAGCTGCAGTGGCTGATGGCAGAAATAGCTGTACCCTTACATGTTGGAGGAGGAGATGGAAGAAAAGGACATATACTGCCTGTCACTTCCCCAAAGTTTCTCTTATCTGGCCTCTATATGAGGACTCTGTAGTGTGTCAAATGGAATGGACAAGCAGCAGCAGTGCCACATGAAACTGGCATCAGTTTATCTTCCTCTTCCTTCATGCTCCTTATCCTAGGGCCTATGTTTATCCCAGGCTGTAGAAAAGCTGTAAGTACTGCTGCAACTGCTGCCTTCTTCTGTGCAGTATCTTCCTGGCCAGTGCAGAATGGTGTGGGACAGCATGGCACAAGGGGTCAAGGCAGCTGCCTGGGTGTGCCTCTATAATTCTGTATATACACAGGTATTTCACTTCCCACCTGGAGCATGTTGGTAAATCATCACCACACAAATCAAATTAGGTAATCATATTCACCAAAACTGCAACTATCACTGCCCTGTACAAGACATCCTCAAGGGTTGGTTAGTTCCTTCTCAGATAATTTTACCCTTTGAAAGATCCAACTCTCAATTGCATGCATCTGACCAATGCACCATTTTCAGATTTACACTTTCTGGGAGCCCTTATATGATCTGACTGTATGAATCTGTATGGTAATGGCCCAAATCCTGTTCCTTAGCATAGTAAATCACATTAAAATACGCCCATTGACTCAATGTGGAGTTAGTGAGTCAACTCAACCATAAATTCCATTGTTTCTAATAGGCCTACTCTAACTACAACTTGCTATGCTAAAGTAAGTTGCAGTTACAGTAGGCATATTTGAATCAATGGGACTTCCAAAGGAGATAACTCATCAATCTGCTGATTTAATCGGCCTACTTTAATGAGATGAACTATGCTAAAGAACAGAATTTTGGATGTGGGCCAATATGTAAACCCAATCCCATCAAATATTGAATACTTATTTACAGGGCTTTCCTATCATAGAATAATGAGAGGGGGGGGAATCAAAATTATTACCATTAGCTAAGGCTTTATCTGAAAGTCTGAGTTTCCACAGGAGTTTTTCCCATTGTCTTTTTTTTTTTTTTGAGTCAAAGTCCTAGGCCAGCTTAGCACCATTTGCACTGAAAAGAGAAGAGATCTGGGGTGGGGGGCTTGGGGCAAGATATGAGGAAAGTAATAATCATAAGCAAACTGTATTTTCAGAAAATACTCCCGCTGGAACGTACTCAGTCCACGTTTACTTATGCTCAATATTAAGTTACACATTTCCAGCCTGGAGTATTTCAGGCTTTCAAATATCAGGCTTCAGATTACTCAAATGATATATCCTTTGAAAATAGTTTTTGCTTCCCATTACCAAGATCAAAGACATTTTGCAAGAATTTCATATTTGAAATGAAGTATAGACACAGTTTAAACAGCTAAAATATCTACTATTTGTAAAAAGCTGATGAAAATATTTTTATTTATAAAAATATTGATATCCTAAAGAGAGCCTGTACCCTTCAACTCTACCAATCTTTGTGACTTCAGTAACTGGCTCAAAAAGAAGAGTGCCATCTAGTGTATTCCCAGCACAATATAATGTGTATCTTTTTCCATTTAATGTGCTTTCTGAAGTTTTGTTTGACCACGACTGAAGATAAACAATGCTAAACTTACAAATTACAACCTTTTTCATTTGAACAGGAAATACACAGAAGGGAACTAAAAAGCAGAAGCAAATTCTGCTACAAAACAAGATCAAACTGGGAAGACTTTTTCTGGCTATATAGTCTGATGCATACGTTATGTCAGTGGTTCACAAACTTTTCCTAGTCACAGCTCCCTTCACTTACTGGTGATTGGCTGAGGCTCCCCAGCATGATACTTTGGGTGAGCGGGGGAAGCGGGGAGCCCAATCTGAGTAGAACTTCCATTTTTCTCTCTCTGAATATAATTTAGAAATATAGAATGTAACAAAGTACGACCCAGGCTGAGCTTCCACCCCTTCTCCCCCATCACCCAAAATATCATGTTGGAGAACTACAGCCAGTGGCCAGAAAGAGACCTGGTGGGAAAGGGGCAGGGCAGGGAGGAAGGGAAGGAGCAGCAAGGCAAAGAAAGGGAGAGGGGGAAGGTAGGATAATGAATGGAGGAGAAAAGGGGTGGTTTGTGCACCCAGCGAAGGTGAGTAGGGCTAACAGGATGTGACTGGCAAGAGATGCACTTTGGGGAGGAAGGAAATAAAAGGATTGAAATGGAGATCTGGAGAGGGAAGGAATAGTGCAGGAAGAGAAAGGGAAAGGTAGGAGAAATAATGAAAGGAGGGAAGGAGGCAAATGACCCATCTAGAAGGGACATGCCATGGCAGTGGAGGTTGCCTGGATTTTAGGGAAGGAAGAGGAGTAAATAATAGTGAAACAAAGGAAAACAAGAGGGAAAGAAGGTGAACCAGTCCCCCATCTCACCCTTCCTTGTTGTCAGAGAATGGCATAGCCTTCCCTCCAGGCAATAGTTAATTCTTTCTTTTTATTCTTTCTTTATTTGCTCTTTACTCTATTTTTCTGTTTTGTAAATTGTTATTGGAAAATGTATGTAATACTTTTGTGTTATTTATTAGTTGTTTACATTATATTGGAAGCTGCCTAGAGTGGTCGCATAGACCTGATGGACGGGATACAAACAAACAAACAAACAAACAAACAAACAAACAAACAAACAAACAAACAAACAAACACCTCTGCCTCAAGTCCATCAGGTGCAGAAACAGCAACGATAAGAAAGAAGGCCAGGTAGGGGCCCTGTGGGAGCAGGCAGCAGAAGTACAGGAGGCAGTGAGAACAGATTGCTGGAGCCAGCAGCCCCCAGAACTGTTCATGAGGAGGGGAAGGGGAGATGATGGCAAGTGGGAGGGGGTTGAGAGTGGGTAAGCAAAGCCAAGGGGTTGAGGTGATTTGTGCCAGAGAGGTCTCCCTCTCTCTCCAACCAACTCCATGTCTCTGTGGTACAACTGCAGAGGTTTGATGGCACCCCAAGGCGCCATGGCACACAGTTTGGGAACCACTGCTGTACATACTCAGAAGTACAGTAAGTCCTTTTGAAGTCAGTGGAACTACAACCCAGCTGTCAGAACTGAAGCCAAAATCACAAAAACCACTATTGATAAAACAAACATATATTCAAGGAGCATCAATAATTTCCGAATGTAAAAGTCAAATTGAATTCTCCCTTTAAAAAAACCACGGCCTTTAAAAACAACTCCTGTCATCTGCTTTTGAAACTTACTTGTGAAGGTATTTCCAAGAAATACATCTAAATTTAAAGTGGCATTCCTGCCACTTTAAATTTAGATGTGCTTCTTGGAAATTTGCTTTCTGGTCTGCAATAGTTCACTGCATTTGCTTCTAAGGGAATTCAAGAGGCTTAGGCTATGGAGCTATGTCAGCCATCTTAGCCTGTCCACTTTCCCATACAGCCCCATGAACGCTGTGGACAAGCAAAATACTTGCCTATCAAAGAAAAATGGAGATGAGTATGCAAGTTTACTTTGAGGGGACGTTTTTGTGGTGCAACTGTATACCCAAGCAGTGGGAACATGGAAAAGTCTCACCATTATTGGGATTTTCGTCAAGATTGGTTGTGTCACCTCTGTGAGATAGCACTTCAAGAAATTGTTGGGATTGAGGTGCCAAAATTGTATAGAAGGAGAGGTTGTTAGCTTCTGCAATTAAAGAAAATACAGCTTTGTAAAACTCCTATTTGCCAAAGGTATTGCCTTTTGAACTAAGCAAATACAGAAAGCAGACAGAAGAAGACATTCTGATGGATCACAAGACAAAATAACTCATTCTTGAAGATTTAAGCTGAGAGGGGGAGGGAAGGCTAGATCACCATCTTCCTTTTTAACCCTTTCCTGTTTTCCCATTGTTGCATCAGACATGTTTCTTATAGAGGAAAATCCATTAGGGTAGGATTGTGGAGAATATGAGATAATTTCTCCTTTTCAGAGATTTTTTCCAAGTCTCAGCATACTGAGACTTTCCCTACCAGTGAGTTCTCCCAACTTCCCATGAAAACAAAACCTCGGCCTCATTCTTCACTCGCCCCACCTCTTGTTTTGCATAGGAAATTGCCACATTTTGTGCAGCTCAATATATTTTTCCAGTGAATCATATGCAAGTAAGATGACACTATGTGCAGAAATTGTTATAATTCTGCACAGCCTGGTATTTCTTCCAGGGGAAAAAAATATTAAGAAATCCCATGAGATTTTGCTGCAAGGAAGAAAGAGGGATTTCCCCCCCCCCACTTGGCTTGGCATCAAGAATGAGAGGCTCTGAAAATCATAGCCATACGTTAAACAGTAAAAAAGCAAAATGACTATGCAGTGTCAGAGCATTAGGAGACATCCACCTGAAAGCACACATTATTACTTCGCTCTGTGGCAAGGAATGCCAAAAGATGATTGCTGGTTCTAGTTTACAGAGGAGAGACCTCTATTTGGAGATATCCTCTGTTACACGATGGGGAATGTGTAGCCATCCGCATGTTGTTAGACTGTAGCTTCATCAATCCTAACCAGCATCACCTGTGGTGAAGTGTTATAGAAGCTGCAGTCCATAAACTTCCCACATTCCTCCTCTGTCTGAAGGAGCACTCAGTCCTTTTTGAAGAACTGCTGATTAGTCACATCTCTCTCTCTCTCTCTCTCTCTCATAAATCACTGCTGAGATTACTAAAAGTAGAAGAATCTTATGGATTGTTTGCCTCATTTGCCCTTTTATGCCAGCTCTGCATGTGTTGGGGGTTAGCTTCACAAGCACAAAAGACATTTTGTGCAAATTGATCAACCACCACAGGATGGAGGTGAAGAGTTTGTTGGCTCAGTCTTACAGTGCAAGAAAGGTCTCACAAAAAGACTTTAAAATCTTTGACAGGTTGTCTTGCTACACCGAGTCCAAAACTTTGGTGCAATTTCTTCACATTCCTAATCAGAACATCAGTTCGTACTAAAGGAGGTATCTAACTTTACTAAACATTTAGTCTGCCTAATGTCTAATGTAAGGTATTTTAG
Source organism: Pogona vitticeps (assembly GCF_051106095.1). Classification (NCBI taxonomy): domain Eukaryota; kingdom Metazoa; phylum Chordata; class Lepidosauria; order Squamata; family Agamidae; genus Pogona; species Pogona vitticeps. The sequence continues at coordinate 232,752,068 of NC_135785.1, read as the reverse complement.
ATGTCTTTAATTATTAGATCTAATTAGCAAGGAGCAACTCCTGATCTTGAGTCAAACTTTGACCTTAGTTGTGCCAGCCAGGCTTGCAATATATGACTCAATGTACTATATATGACTCAATATATGACTCAATGTACGCTATAAACTGCTTTGTGACTCTAGTACATGTTCTGGCCAGTAGATGGAGCTCTATGGTTTGCTTTGTGCTCATAGCTGAGAATGAAACCACTTCAGAAAGCTTACGACAGTTCCTACAGTCATTCAAGATGATACACTTCACTTTTACTTCATATGATCTTTTTCCTGAAAAACAATGACAAAGGGAAAAAAAGAAATTGTGAAGAATTAATAGCTTTGATAGCAATTCTGTCAACATGTCACAGTAATTAGGTCAGAGAACAGGGCTGTAGTATGTGAAAATATTAACTTTGGTATATACTGTATATAATTCTATTATATTATAACATAATTATTTATTTATTCAAATAATTCATTTAAAATGTAATTCACTTTTGTTAAAGAAATGTATTTTTAAGAGGGGAACAGAATACGAAGAACAAGAAAGCAAGAATTAAAATATTGCAAAAGTCGGGCTGCCGTGCTATAGTCCCTGAAAAGTCTTCTTCGTCCATAGGATATAGCTGAATTGTGCTTCACGGGAAAGCACAATTTCCTTGAACAAAGACAGAAAGTTCTGTCATTATGGTTGCCTGTAGGTGATGCTCCATGGATAGAACCATGGGAAGGCATTTCTGGGCAGCAGGGGGAGGCATTTTTGGATCCGGTCAGATTCACATCTCCCTTGTTTCCTAGATACACACCAAAGTGAATGAAATAGATACCAGCCCTGGAGCTAGGTTAATTGTCTCCTCTCTTGTGGGACCTATTGGGTGTTAAAAGAGAGGAATATCTATAGAGGGAAAGGTAAGAAGTCATTTTTGTTTCCCTGGATAGTGTGTATTTGATATGATCTGATAGTTAGGCACTCCCTCACAAGACTCACTGTAGGAGTGCTCAGCCTATCTCTATCAAAGAAATACATATGTACACATGCAGGTATGCAGGTATTTCCGTTGCAAACACAAAATAGTGACTAAAACTTTAAAACACATAATCTAAATTTAAAAGTGTGCTATGTATATACCTCCCCATTGTACTTCAAGCACTCTCTGGGTGGTTTAGAATTTTAATTATGCAGAATTAAGTCTCTCCTGTATATAATATATATGTCCCCATAATCTGATTCATAGAAAGCTTGTTGTATAGCATTAATTTTTTATTCATTCATTTTTAAAAGGGACCCATATGTTCTTAAGAACATAAGATGAGCTATGGTGGGTTGGACTAAAGACCCATTCAATCCGGCATTCTGGATTAACCCCACAAACTGGATGTCTGTGTGAATAAGAACCACTAAATTATCTAGAGCGGGTGGAGATTGTTGTCCAGGCTTTAAAGACAATTTCACACACACAACGCTCACGTTAGCTATTTATGACTTTACCTCAACTTTAAGAAGTTTTTTAAAATATTGCTTACAACCCCAAGCTCCCACTTCTTTGTGTAGTTCACACAAACCTATCACGATTTATGCTAAGAGAGGTACAAATCTTATATCATTCTCCCTGACTGCCTCTTCTTCTCAGTGGATATCAAAGTATGCAGATGAGCTGACAACAGATATTTCCAATGTGTTGTAACATGCCAGCTGTATTATTATAGTTCAGTTGATTGCTATCACTGTCCAAAAGGCATTAAACACAATACAGGTTACATTTATAAGGCACTCACAACGCTAATTACTATGCTTGTGTGAATTTCTGGGTAAGTGAAAGCATCTTCTGTTGTGGGTAAACTCTGCAAAGATGAGTAGAAATTAGGATATAATATATTAAATGAAACAAACTAGTGTTCTCTGGTGTTCTATTTCTGTTACGACTTATTTGATTTGCACACATTGCTAGATTAACAGAATACTGAGATTTATGGCCAAAACCTGAGAGCAAGGGTGGGTCCTTCTGATGTCTGAGAGGTTGTGTAGCCGAGGACTGAGATGAAAGTAAGCACAACACAGATACAGACACATTCGCACTTTGGCTGTGAGCCCTAGTGCTAGGTAGCAATGGATGGAGATGGGTTGCCAGGATTTTTAGGCCGTTGACACTGGCAAAAACTAACAAAAGGCCCCGATTTCTCCAAATCAAGTACCATCTGCCCTGAAATTTATCTCTCCACCTGGAGACTGGGAGAAGATTAGCAGTTCCCTGAGACTTCAGTTTGTGCCATGAGATTGGTAAACCCTATGCAGGCCAAGCTTTACTTTGTTTTTTTAAATGCTTCGTTGGAGATTAAACAGATAAAAAGTGAATATTGTCTTCCAGATTAGCTATTTTAAAACTCTGTTCAGCTTTGCTAAAGTAACAGAAAGTTTATGAAATAACCTGGAGCCCTACAAGAAATTTTATTTGGCAAGCTCCATTAAATACACTGTTAATTGTTGCAGGCTTTCTCTGCTTTATTAGGCAATTCCATCAGTTATACACGTGGACTGCACTGTTGCACTTTGGACAGAAAAGGGTTGGTGGGGTTTTTTTGTGTGTTTTTTTTTAAAGGCAGTGTTTCCAATCCGGAAATATTCTGAAGAATATTGTCAGAGATTCCGATTTCCATAATAATGATTTACAGAGTATTTACAGAGAATCCTACATATCTGAACATATGTAAAGAAAATGGGACCGAGGGTTGTTTTAGTATTGCAAGTATAGTTGTATTATGTACTTCCCCATTAAAATGTTTGAAGGAGTCATTAGTAATCAAAGGAGTAACTGAGACTGTTGCATTACTAGATCTGAATAGAGATAATTTGTGAAAAGATACCAGACAGACAGCAGACAGAGTCTGCTACATAGAAGTATTGATCAGGCAGGTACTGATAGATATTACGAGGCACAATCACATGTTGTTTGAAATGGGAGAGCTGCATTTTCTCTTCTGCCTTCCCCTCGATTACTTTCCTTATTGTTGTATTTAAGGAAAGGGGGAAGCTTCCCAGATTGGTTTGGCTGACGTATTTTGTCCTCCTCCTCAATGTGTTGCTGTAGAAATCCCCTGCTTATGTTGATGAGTCGGTTTCATCTGACAGACATTTTTTGCTCCGGCATTATTGTCCTCACTCACATCAGTGCTTTGGATTTCTGTAGACTATGATTTTTAAAAAAATGAAAACTAGCAGGATTCCTGTATTACACGGGATATTTTATTCTGAGTATTCAGAGGGAATTAAGGTGTGGTCTCAGAGTTAGTCTTATAATTCAACTCTGTGTAGGAGAAAAAAGTGGAGTAACTTTTCCTTAAAACACATGGTAGCATAGCAATTAACATGTGAACCCATGAAGTAGTATATTCATGCTCAATAGTGTGAAATGATGGCATATTTGCAAACCAGCTTCTGGGCACTTGGCTTCTTGGCTGAAACTGACAGCACACAGTGTAATAAAATTAGAGATGAGTTCACAGCCTCAGTTTCAGAGGGTCATGCTGCCCTGCTTAAAGAAGGAAATAATTATGTGTCCTTCCTGCCCACAGATTTACTGGAAGCTTGATGGTCACTTTGTGAGCAAATCAGGAACCAGCTTGGCCTATGGCTGGTTCTCTGAGTCCTGGCTTGGGCTCATGTGGGCTTTGGCATAGAAAGAAGTATCATTTTTTCCTGTAAGTTCTGCTGAAAATGTTGAGTTTGCGTTTCATTTTATGAAGATTTCAGCAGCGTGATCTGAAAGATCCTCTCTAATGTTCCATACCATCTGCACCAAACTGTACAGTTTTCTGAGTGTGGCACTTACTTTGGTGGCTGTGTGTTTTTTGTATTTGTAATTTTAGTAGCTTACCACCAAAATTTCACCTAAAGACGAAGAACAGTAAGGAGAAGAATCAGGGTGTTTGTTATCTATCAGATACATCAGGCACACTGGTCACTTGTTCTTCCCCACACAGGTCAGATGTATTTTAAATATGCATTATAAAATGCAAATACATTTATAGGAATTATTTCTAATTTTACTTCTATAGATATAAATGAGGATATGAAATTTTAAGCAAATTGGTATCCTCTTTTGGCCTCTTTTTTAGTAATGTGTAAATGAGAGGAAGCAGAGGTGGGCATTTATAGCTATGGTATTTCTTCATTTGGGGAATTTTCTGCAGACATTCCAAAGTTCGTGGATATTTTCAAAGCACTGCCTGATCTTCTGTCCAGACAGCTATTCACTGTTAGTATTGAGTAGGCGATTTTTAGTGGTAGTTTTAAATTTACACAGATATAACTTCTGCAATTATTATTTTTAATATTGATAGTACCTTCAAAGATTGGAGAAAAGGTGGATTATGAACCTAAATAAATACTTTTCGATACTTCCAAGAGACACAGGTTAAATGTGCTTGGCATTAATGCAAGCAAAACTCAAGTATGTGGAAATGTAAAATCTCACAAAACTGTAACAATTGAAATGATAGCATAAGTCTCATCAACCTCTACTGTGGAATACTATCATGACCTTGAACAGAAACATACAGTATTTAAGTTACAAAATGTTGCAAACAGATCTTAACTTTAGAATGTGGATGGGTGGGTGGGTGCAATACAAAAATACTATTGTTTTCATAATCATCATTCTTTCTCTCAGAGTTTGGAAACCTTAGGGTTTTTTTTTTAACTACACCCTGGAATCACAGATTTGAATAGCTGAAGTGATCCCAAAGGTCATCAAGTCCATCCCTCTGCCAGTGCAGGGAATCCACAGCTAAAGCATCCATAAATTCAATTGATTCAAAAGGGCCTGTAACTGCAACTTACTTTGGCATAGTACATTGCAGTAAGAGTAGGTCTATTTGAATCAATGGAATGTTGATAAGAGCTGATTCACTAAATCCCCATTGATTCACTGACCCTATTATAGTGCAATTTAGTACCCTAAGCAACAGGATTTGGGCCATTAACTGTCTTATATTGCATGCAGTGTTCCTGTTATCCAGCTCTTCTCTGAGAAAGGATAGCATCAAAAGTGATAATTACTGAATTGTCACTATATTCCTCCTTCTAAGCATAGAAGCAAAGACTCTCCCATGGAACCCTTTAAAAACTCCACATGTAGCAGAGATTGACCTCCAAACTGTACTTCTAGCTCTGGTGTTAAATCAGAGTACATTCCTATCCTCTTTCATGTATTACCACCACTCTCCCCAAGTAAAGAATGTTAATTAATTACCATTTCATGCAAGCACACAAGGCATAAATCCTTAGCTCAAAGTACAGGATGTAGTCTCCTCAAGTACAAAGTGTTAAACCTATAACGAACCAGAATGGCCTTTAACCAAAAAAAAAAAAAAAAAAACAAAACAAAACTATAGAGTGGGTAGTATTTATGGCCAAATAAATAAACCATAATATTTGGTTTCAAATATTATTTGTTTGGCTTTTCTGATTCCTAAACCAAACACACATACACACAAAACACAATTAGTTAAAAGTAGGTTATGTATACATAACAAGCCCCTTTCTGGCCTCATCCAAAAGGGACTATTTCTGGCAGTGCTCATGTTATTTCCATTTTGAGAGGAGGCCCAAAGCTGCCAATTCTGGTGAAAGATTAAAGAAGATTATATATGACTTCTAAAAAACTAACTAGTTTTCTTATTAATTCCTTCTTCCTCTCATTTTGTCCCATCATCCCACATTCTCACTTTGTTACTGAGTTAATTACTTCCCTCCTTCCATTTTCTCATTAACCAATTTTACTTTATATAACATATACAAAGGTCATGGCCCAATGTTCTATTTGTTCCTTCTGTTATGCACGTCCAAGTTTTTTAATGTATTATAGAAACTCTATAAAGTCTCCATAATTAAAATAAACCATATGTTTTTTCTATGAAAACTAAAGTCCAGTCTGGGAAAACAAGATCAAATCTGACCTTTTCATAAATGGAAAAGTATTCACAGAATACCATTCATAGGACAAAGGCCTGTTTATTATTTATTTATCATTTACAACATTTTCCCCCTTGAGCCAAAAAGGCTTCTGCAATGGCTTATGTGAAATCAGTAACAAACAAGACAATCTTTTCAGGCTTATGATATAAAAAAAGGGGGGGGGAGAAAAAAAGGACAAACCCAGCATCTCTTCTTAAACATCACCCTGTACTTACAATGACCAGCAGGCAGTGAAATAGGTGAGGGAGATAAGGAGCTTTCTGTACCAGTTCTTTCAGCAAAGCATATAGAATAAACTTGCAGTCCAGGGTGGAAAGACTTTTGACGAAAAGCCTTGGACAGTCTCTTAAGACAGCTGGTAGAGAAGCCCTGCATTCCTGTTTCTCTTTCTGCTTCACAAGTAACTGCTTCTAGACTACAGATGAAGGAGACTGCAGCCTCCGGAAAAGTTTTTGAAAGGACCCTGTAATACCATCTCTCTCCCTCTCTCTCTCTCTGTAAAATGGCTGGACAGAAATGTCCTTGAATATTGTCTTTCTCCCTCATGGGACGAGTTCTGGAGGACGTTTGTAAAGTGAGTAAGCACAAGAGAGACATTTTGAACAAACTCGTTTCTGCGTTCAGTGCAGTTAATTGGAATCACACTCCAGCATATCCAAACTCAGTCTGGCCCTGTCTCTGCTGATGTTGATACTGGACTAGATTAAACTATTGTTTTAAAAAAGACAGAGGGAGCAGAAAGAGTATGTGCAGAAACTCTCAGCACTGAGCTACCAGGCACATGTAGAAATAGAAATGCTATTTTCTGAACGATGACAGGATTCTCTGTTCATACGGCCACTGGCTGTGCTGAGTGGGGCTTCTAGGATGTGTAGAATATATATATATACAGTAAACAATGTTTCCAGGCCCTTGTATATAGTTTCTAGACAGGCCTAAGCTTTAGAATTTAACTGTTAGAGCTAAATTATGGGATTTGGGTTCTCAGGGATATCTGGGAATTGGAAATTACAGTGAATTCTAAAACCATGAATGATAAGCCTTCCATGGATTAATTGAATGGTAATATCGGAAAGCTTAAAAGATACTGTACTGTATAATAAAGATGCACCAGGTCATGGGTACCTGTGTGATTTTAGTCCTTGAAGTACCCTTATAATCAAGTATTTAATGGACTTAAAAATTTTTGTATAACAGCATATAATTGGCTGTACCGGCTGGGATATTCTGGGGATTGCATGAGAGAAAGAAAAATGAATGTGTGTGTATAGTGTTGGGAGATGAGAGACATACATGTCTAGGTAGCATGTGCAGATGTGGATAAAGTACCTGTAATGTTATTTTACAAAGAAAGTGAATTTGAGAGGAAATTGTATTCTGCAGATGTTCAGAGCCAATACATTAAAATAAAAGGTTTTTTTCACACTTTTTTATGTTCAGTAATAAAAAATAATTCTCAAAACATTGGGATCTGAGCCCTTTTATGTTCTATGGTACTCATTTTGTAACTACGGTATAAACAAGTTTCTTGTCTTTCAACCTCTGTTCATTTATTCAGCAGGAATAAAATGGATACATTTTACTGAACATCAAGGCTTATTTTAGTGGTGTTTCTGGGACATTTTCAGTAGCGTTATAGGAATATGACTAAGGTTTGTACATTTTGGAACTCAAATGCCTAGAAACAAAGTATCTGCACAGTTTAATTCAATAAAAAGATGGCGTTTCCAGCTCTAAAGGAGATCAGGGGAGGCTTTTATCAATAATAGAATAACAGCTTAAGTTTTGTGTTCCATTTGAGTAGCCATTGTTACTATGACCCAGATGTCTGCAATTTATTGAATTTCAAAGTGGCTTGGTACATGGAACAGTACAGAGTATCTCCTTTTTGTGCCAAAGGTTTTTTCAATGGTACTTCCCTGCTCTCAATAGAATTTTCAAAATACAGAAATTCGTCGCAAGACGCAGCATGCGCCTCAGGTTAAAAGCAACAAAGATTTTTTTTCAGACATTATGATCCTTAACCTAAAGAATAATTATTTTCTGGAGAGAAAGAGGTGAACCGCTCTGATTATTTGTAAGAGGTTAGTTTCATCCGTTGCTTATTTACACACGTACAATGCATACCCTTTATTGCCCCAATTTTAACAATCCGATGACTCTGACAACAAGGACTACTGTTTATTAGCAATGAAAAAACTCTACTGAAGATTCCGCCGACACTGAAAGCATCGTAACGATATAAGACCCGTGACGATGCCGGGCAACGATGGGATTTATAGCTCGTTTACTCGGAATTCTTCAGAGTTCAATGGAACTCACGATTTAATTTAGCAATGGATAAGGCTGTCTACAGCGAGAACCAAAACAAGGAGACTAGTTAAACTGTTTTTCCAACTGTCCCCGGTTTCTGTAAGCTCCCTGTTTGTTTTTGAACACAAACGGTACCACAATACGGGAATCGAAGTCTCCTATGCTCTCCGTCTACCCCCCCCCCATATCTGTGAATGGTATAACCCAGTTTGTCGTCAAGCCCAGACAGTGATTAACGACCGTCGCCGCCACCCGCTGGTGCTGGGAGCCATTAGATCTGATTGGCTGGCACATTTAGGCGAGTGCTGGTTGCCATTGGCAGATGCTTCTATCGACTCCTCCCTTGCGCCGTCTCCTATTGGTCACCGGGGCTCGGCGAGACTCCCTTCTCCGTCCCCTCCGAGGTCATTTAAGTTTATGAAGGAAATAAATAAATAAAGGGAGAAATAGAAATGCGTAGAAAAAGGGAGGGGGGGTGGAGGCCCCGCAACCTAACCTGCTAGGCGGCGTGAAGAAGATCACTTATGGCCAATCATTGGCAAGAGTGGGTCACCCTGGCTGTTAGCCCGGACAAATAAAACACGAGTTATTACCAGGGTCAGCCTTAATCATACGGACATTCTCCAATGACAAACATTACTAATATTTGATTGACAACATCAAGACCAATCCACTGGGGACATAGCGGAGATTTATTTCTTTTAAAGGCTGGAGCTGCTCCAATGAAAAAGCAGCAAAATCTTAGGCGGATGAGAAGTGAGGGTTGTATGGATGTGAGTAGAGGAGCGGGGGTATACTTTGGGAGTGGCACGACAGTCAGCGAATGGAGATCCCGAGCGGAGCGGGAGGGCGGGCCTAAGAGCCAATGGGAGAGTTGCCTGAGGGGGAGAGTGATAGCTGGTCTACCTTAAAGTGTTGAATTGGCGCGGGAAGCTGACAGACGATGAAAGAGGTATCGCGTTTCCGGGGTCAGCAGGGGGTGAGGAGGTGTGGTCGGCTCTGACTCCGCCCTTCCAAGGGGTGTTGAGAGAATTTTTTTTATTAAGCGGGGGGAGAAAAGTGGCAGTTTTTTGCCCGCTGAGGGGAGAAAACTTAAGGGTATTATGAGGGAGAATTAAGTTAAAAACCCTGGTGGCGCTTTGAAAGGCTTTTTAACGGCGGCGTCCTTGGCGAGTCGGCTCGGGAGTAAGTCCCATCGAGTTCAGTTGGGTCTTACCTTCAGGAAAAGGATTGACAGGGTCGTAACCTGACAGGGCCATTGTTTCCTTATGTAACTTTTTGCCCGAAAGTCAAGCCTTCACTTCCCAGGGAAGGGCGCGTAATAAAAATCAAGTCCTAGCGGACCGAGGGTGCCCACTCTCCTGTGAGGGTCTTCTGGGAGGCAAGGGCCACCGAGTTCAATGGGATGCACTCCCAAATATAAGCGCGTTCGGAGGCACCAGGCTTCCGTGGAAACTGAAAGGATTGCGCTGGCCACACCGCGATTCCAAAGCGCCTTTAAAGTGGGATTTCGTGCCATCTTCTCAGAAATCCCACCTAGAATTGTGGCGTCCCCCTTTTCTTTCCGCGGATGGCCTCACATGTAGGAAGCCGGGTCTTTCTTTGACTTGGAAGTGTCAGACAGAGAGAGAAATGCAGAGATAGAGAATAAAATAAAATGTAAGCAGCAAAGGATACCCCCTTTCTGATAGTTAACAGAATTTATGTAAGAAAGGCGCTGGGCGTGCCATTATTATTGCTCTTGCTTACCTACCCGCACCCCCGTTTCGCCTGGGAAAGATCGTCGGCTTTTCTTCCCTCCTGTCAGGAATACTCCATGGCTTTTTGGGGGGGGGGTCCTTACAGATTTCGGCGCAAACGTTAACTTTCAATTAGTTTTGGTGGTGTTGGTTTTCTTTTTGAGTCGCCGTCGGCTGTCTACAAAATGGGGCGGGCGAACTTGTGAATGCGTAGTTTTTCAAACTTGACTTCGACGCTCGCAAATCCGACCCAAATACGTGTTTACTCGCAAGCAAATCCTGTTGCGTTTCCTCGGGCTTCTTGTCCAGTAAATTAAGCGCCAGACTTAACAACCCTTCAGTGCGGGCCTTGCGTTATAACTTTGGGAGGGGGGAAAAAAAGGTTACAATTTATTTCTTAAAAGTAACCAAAAACATTCTTCACATTTAAAAAAGACATTTTTCGTTTTTAGTTTGAAACTTTGACATACACAAAGACTCCAGATTTTCAGCTGAAGTACATGCCCGGTGGCAAGTGGGGGGGGGGGATTCGGGGCTGCAGTAAAGAATCAGGGAAAGACTATACAGCCTTTTTGTCAATAATCTGCATCCACAGCACGGAAAGAGTTAAGGCTAGTCCACCTTTTGTCAACTGATTGGCTCTTTCAGGCTGATAATGTACTGGTGTATTGGTCAACTAGCTTGCCCATCTGATTCGCATGGTAGAATTCTGCTTGTGTTCGGAACGCTGAGCAGGAGGTGGTAAAATCGAGCTATTTGTATAGGAGGCAATGTAACAAGGAACGCTTTCTGGGCTCCTCTTCTCCCTGCTTTGGCTGCCTTTGCGTCAATCCCTTCGCTCTTGCCTTGTGGTCAAAATTATGCATTTTTTTTTTGTCCGACCGTAGCAATGTAATTTCTTTGCAGCGGGAAGATCAACTCTTATGCAGTTTACCTTCCCGATGACAAGGTTACTTTGTTTCGATGTGCAGCTGCGGATTTTAAAATTAATAATTGCAAAAAAAATGATTCCCAAGCTCTTAGGTTCCCAACCCAAAATAATTAAGCTTAAATTGGAATCTGTGTGCTCAGAGTGTGAGATTCTTGCAAGAGTTTCAGTATAGTAATGTTGAAGGAAGGTGTAATGTGGTATAGAGGGAGGCTAAATAGTGAGCTGAGCCTTTGGGGGAGGACTTTGTCCCCTTTCATTAGGTGGGGTAACACACCAACACCTGAAGAAGCTGCTACTGGTTCGCAGAAGATCTGGGCCCAAATTTAGACTTGCATATGGAGGAAGCAGAGATCCGAGGGGGCATCAGTTTCTGACCACTTTTCTTACTGAAGATGAGGAAATTGTACTTTCTGAGGAAAGTATACTTTCTGAGGAAAGTATTGTATGAATGTATATGTTAGAATGAATTTAGAAATTCTGTATGAATTTATAGAGTACTATGAGAAAAAAAAAACCCAAATAAAAATTCCCAAATGAAATTTCATTCAGTGCTGCCTCACAATGTAATCCTGCCCATGCCTGCCCCAATGTGCCATTAGTACTAATTTCCAGATAAATTTGCATCTTTTTGTAGCCGTCTACAAGAGAAGATCAAGTACCACTTTGCACATTTCAATTAACCTTTTGTTCATATAAGTGATGAAAGATGGGTGTTGCTTCTGCTCTTCTAGAAGATGTTCAAGGGTTTGCTCCCCCAACTCTACTGTTTCCAGATTAATTAATTTTGAATGATTGAGTGATAACTCAGCTGGCTGGATAGCTCAGTGAGCTGGAGCCTTTGACTATGGTTCCAGGAGTCAGGAGCTTGTTTCCACACTGTGGGTGCAACTAGACTGTGATTGGATTGGATTTGCAGCCTGCAGTTTGAAATTGCAGTCAGTACTCACACAGGGTCTGTGGATTGATTAACGAGATCACTGATGATACTGGATGCGATGAGTTTCACATTCCAGCCCCACAGCGCTTTTTCTTTCATTCTCTGGCCCCACCTCTATCAATCTGATGGGGAAATGATGATGACCTAGTGATAAGGTAGAGTAATCTACTGCTATGTATATGTAAGAATTTTTTAAAAAATGTGTAAAAATTTGGAGAATGATGCAGGGGGAAGAAAGAATGTGTGAGAGAGATATTTCACTGGTCCTGAGCATCACACACTAACTGTCTTCATCAATGAAACACCACCTAGAAGCATGCCCCCTATCTTTTCAAGAAGTTATCACACAAGGAAAAGCCCGTGATAGGAAAAAAAAAGCTGTTTTGGTATCAACGTCTGGTAAAATTACATTTCACTATGCAGTAGATTAAGTACAGAGATTGGCAGAGTAGAATAGCTACATGTTCCCCAGATAGTCCACTCCTTTCTTATTAATTGACATGTAAAGTCTCAATAACTCACTCTGAGACAAATGTAGAAGAAAAAATCATTACTGTACTTACCATTGCTTTAAATTGCAGACTTGTGTATGCTGCTTTCCTTACTACTACTACACACACGCATTAACAACCAACTGAAGAGATCAAGCAGTTGCCTTTGATAGACAAAAGAGGAAGTAAAATTCAGTAGAGGTGTGGGGCTCGCTTTGAAATCAAAGGTTGCAAGAAACAATTGTCTAGTGCTAACCAATCATTGCAGCCCAGAAGAGCCCCTCCCAGTCACACAAACTACAGACAGCATGCAGTTTTGTAAAATAAAACTCCCAACAGCCTTTGTGGTCTTTGGTAAGCTGCACTGTCAAAAGTGCCCCTAGAAGAAAGGAATACTGTACTAATCATTCAAATACTACTTTTGAGTATGCTATACCTGGAAAAGACACCCAATGCAGCGTAGTGGATAGAGTGATGGACTAAGAATCAGGAGGCCTGGGTTAAAATTTCCTGTCAGCCAAGCTCACTGGGAGTATGGAACTGGTAAAGACACTCCTTAAAATCTCACTTTGAAAGACTAATTAGGGTCACTATGGTTTGACAGTATATAGAACAAAATATCTGGCAAACATTGAACAGGATCATTGTACATTGGAGTCGACTTGACAGCACATGGTAGTGATGGAGATGATGGTGTCACAACTCAGATTTGAAGCTTCAGTAACTTCTTTGGAAGACTGGGGCAAGTTCACTCCTTTATTCTTCTAGCTATAGAAGTTCCTGTTGCATTTTTTATTTTATGAGATTAATGAAAGTGGAGAGCATCTAAGTTTAGCTAATGTAGAGAAGAGATAAAATGAAACGATTATCTTTACCTCCTGAAAATCTGGACAGCTGCAGAGGAAGCTGCCTTAACAAGATGTAAACAAGGAGTGATTGCCAGTTTCCTTCTCTCTTCCTGATGACTCCTGGGTAGTAGATTAAAGCAAAGTTTTGAAAACTTGATTTTCTAGTTGAAAATTCACAGCAAATCTATGCAGATAATCCTGCTGTATAGTTGCACACTCAGGCTGTTCCTTGTCTAGATGGTAGGAGTCACATTGGGCAGTATTGTATTACTGGATAGAACGAAGCCCTTTTCCCTCTCATACAATGCCAGAACCAGTGTTGGATGTTGAGTGTTGGGAGAGTGAGAACAAAAGAAAATATTTCATTACCTAGCATGTTGTTAGTCTATGGAGCTCCTTGCCACAGGATGTGGTGATGGTATCTGGCCTAGATGCCTTTAAAAGGGGATTGGACAGATTTCTGGAGGGAAAGTCCATCACAGCTTACAAAGCGTGATGGGGATGTATAATCTCCAGGTTTAAAAGGAAGCCTTGTGGTGCAGTGGTTAAATTGCTGTACTGCAGCCAAAACTGTGTTCACAACCCAGGGTTCAGTCCCAGGTAGCCAGCTCAAGCCTTCTATCCTTCCGAGGTTGGTAAAATGAGTACCCAGCTGGGGGGGGGGGAAGCAATATGTAGCCTGCATAATTAATTGTAAACAGCCCAGAGAGTGTATTAAGTGCTATGGGATGGTATCTAAACAGCATGGTTTGCTTTTCTTTTTTTTAAGATATCTCAAAATGCCAGATGCAGGGGAGTGGTATCAGGAGACAGGTATCTAGTTGTCTGATATGCTGCCCAAGAAATCTGGTGGGGCCACTGTGAGATACAGAAAGCTGGACTAGATAGGCCCTTGGCCTGATCCAGGAGGGCTGTTCTTATGTTCTTATTAGTCCCAACTAATATAGGCCAAACTTAGTGGGGTTTATATTTCTTGACTTGCTATTTAATGGATCTGCTCTAGTTTTGACTAACAGTAGACTAAACTACCAATAGACTAGCAATATGATCCTGACCTATATTTTTTAGGTTTTGGTCCCAACTTTCTATAGTCTGTTATTTCTGTGTGAATTTTGATATGGTGAGACACTTGACCACACAGGATGCCTGCTATGGAAAGTGATAGTGCGATGATACTGGAAATCTTATAATTTCATCAATCAGTCCTAATCTGGAGACTGATCTACTCTGCTGCCAAGAGTAGATATTTGGTCTAGACAGACGTGGTAGGAATCTATATAAATAAATAAATAACTTTCCAGGCTATAGATTCTCCCCAAGCAGCATGGCTTTCTTAAGTGATGATGCAGTAAGTGTTACAATACTTCTAGGCTTATGAACTGCTGTGAATTACATTCTATTAGACCAATACTTTAGTTTTAACTGATTCAGTGTATTAAAATAAATTTGCATTTCACCAAAACATCAATGTAGATAGATGTCCTTTAAAAAGTCAATGCAGACCAAAGGCCAAAATGTATTCTTCTTAGAAGAGCAAGCCTCTTATGATACAGTTACTTTGTCAATTCTGTCTTGTAGCACCTGCATTATGATGCACAACAGAATCAGAGCAGCCTGGGGAAAAAAGGGCATGTGTGTGCTTATCTCTCGAACTCACCAATTAAAATATGTCTCGGTTAAAATTGCTCCTGAAATATAGTGAAATTGATTTAGATGACATTGATGAATTTAGCAGAAGAATTCTATTATTTTTACTCAGAAGTAGGTTGGTGCAGCTAATTGTCAAAAAAAGTGTTTGGGAGTGTAACATAAACTCTACACTCCTTGGGCAAAAGCTATTTCGTGCAGTCTTCCTTGACTGGAAAGAAAAAAACTGTGTGGTTGTGGACAGACCCCATTCAACTCAGTGGAAATTGCAAAGGAGAACTTTTTGGTGGATTATTTATTTATTTATTTATTTATTTATTTATTTATTTAACTTATATGCCACCCACACTACCCGAAGGTCTCTGGACGGCTTACAGCATTTAAAATACAATAAAAAGGCAAAATAAAAGGGCAAAATAATTAAAATGCAGTTAAAATATATATTCTAAAAATTGCCATCAGACCTACAGCTGATATTATTTCAGTTAAAAAGATTAGTGACAATCCCTTCTTCAGCTAGGAAGTAGTAACTTTGCATAACATAAAAAATTTACATGAAAACAAAGCAAAACCTTGATGCCATTTATAAATATTTGCCATGTTATGTCTCCTCCTCTTATACCTGATGAAGAGGACTCTTCCATGAAAGCTGACATTAAAAAATATGAAAGTTAGTATTTAAGGTGCCACCAGGTTTTTGTTTTTTTCTGTTTTTTATTTTGTTTTCACCTATAATGCTTGCACAGATTAACACAGCTACCCCTTCTACAACTATGAAAATTTTAGGCACTCAGATTTCAATGCTGCAGTCTTTTACAGTTTGTTGGGAGAAACCCCTGTTGAACTCAGAGGTACTTAAAGGACAATGTAAGTCCTATAACTTGAGATTTATATTCCAGAGCTTGTTTACAGTTGTGTTACTGATGAAATGTATGTGTGATTGAGACCACTGTTCTGAAATTAAACATTTTTCTTGCATAGAACACTGAAACAATGTAAGCATTCTTCAGCATAATGGGAGTTGTGAATTTTCAAAGGACCAGGTCTAAAAGAAGCCATGGAAGCTAATATTCAAGATCAAAGGCAAAGCTGTGGAAAGAGCAAAAAAACCTTTTATTTCAGAAATGTGATTATTTACAGTAGAATCTGCCCATTTCAATGGTTTGAATTTCTGGGGTACATTTTTATATACAAACAATATGTTAAAATTAAGAGGATAATACTCTGCATTTCAGTAGTGATTTATGTCTCACTGTCTGAATTGGCTTTGCAAACATTAATACATTAAGTTGAAAAAGCTCTTTGTTGTAGAAAATCTCCTTCCTTTTAGTAGCTGAAAAAACAAAAATATGGGAACTTTAATGGTATTATTGTCTATGGTTTTGAAACTTGGGTATAGTGTCTAACAGAAAAAAATGATAGCACTCTATTGGCATGTAACACCATTCTGCAAATGAGGTCTGTAAATAGCTTTAGGCCAGATGTTGTGATGTGAGATACTTGAACATTTCTGAGGTAGTCCTCAAATTCTCAACACTTTGCAAATTAGTAAGCATACCTTGTTGCCAGGGGTAAAACTAGATGTGAAATTTCTCAAGAGGGTTTAGAGTGTATTGTTGGTGCAGGGAAATGGGTGTTGAGTTGCATGAGGTTTGTGAGATGGTCAGCATTACTTCCAGCTTTGTCACAATTAACTCTCTCCTACGTTTTTGTTCTTCACAGTTAAGAGAAAAGGTATAGATGCTTGTTGGTTGTTAGATATCCCATGCTAGTTAATATTAGTAGATACGTTGTTCTTTCAAAGGGAAAATATTATATAACGAAATGCTGCATGGATTGTATACAGTACTAGGATTGTAAATAGTCATTTACTTGGTTTCCATTGTGGAGTACAGATTCCATACAGGGAGCCAGGGCAGCCATACAGGGACTTGCATACAAGGAGTTAAAAGGAGAAGGGGAAACCTTATAAACATGGAGAAACACCATTTGTTTCTTTCATTGTGTAAAGATATACATGAGTGGGATAGATGTATGTGGACAGGTAGATTGTTATACATACTTATGGGGCAGTAATTGTAGGGACCTATTTACAAGGCTAAACTATCCATTTTGGTGATGATGCAGTTATTCCAGTTTGCCTTCTGCTGGCACCATACATTTGTTCTCTTGCATTCTTCTGAGTTGGCTTTCCACAGCTTTCCACTGTGTATTCCAGTTTGCTCTTGCCACACCATCCATTTCTTTAGTTGACTTTTTTCATTTGTCTAAGCCACATTCTGAGTGATGATGTGCATTAAAATGTAATTGCCCCAGCACCCTGTTAACAGAAGAGAGATACAGTAAAAACAACTTTCTAATCTGTACATTATTGAGGATTATAGTACACATTGTTTCCTATGCAATATGTTTGCATTCTTCCCCTTTCACAAAAAACTGTTTGTGGCTATGTCGAGAAGTAGTTTAATGTGCATAAGCTCCATTTGCAGTCTCTGTTGACTGCTGTTCCTCTTCTAGCTCCCCCTTTTAAGATAGCCTTTGACTGTTAGTGCTCACCTCACAGGGGAGATAGGCAACATTTCTTTTTACCTCCTTTATTAGAGGAACTCTAGCAAGCTGGAAAAAGACTTTAAATTAGATAACAATAGCAGCTTGGTATAAAAAAGGCCAATTTTAATGTACACAGTTATGTGTGTGCATGAATTATCTAAAGAGAGGGAACTGTGTGAGCAAAAGGAACAAACATGCAGCAAATTCCACATGGCACAGGTACTGTACTGTTTTGAAAATACGTTAAAGAAGTTGTGCATGTAAAATCAAAAATGGCATGTGAAGCAAAATGTGGGGCAAAACTAATCCATTAAAGAATTACAGATGTGCATGTTGGGAGTCTGTGCACCTCTATTCAGTAGTGTTAGACTGTATAATAATATGATTAAACTGTAATGCAGGTAGGTGAATTTAAAGCTCAAGGCATCATTTGTTGGGATTGTTAAAACACCTTACTCCTCTTGTTCCAACAAAAATTTCATTCAAAAGATTGCTTAGACATATTGGATGTCCTAAGATACTTTAATGAAGCCTCAAGTATGTTGGATGCTCTGATTGTGACTTTTTATTATAAAAAAGGAGGGGTGAGAATCCCATTCTTTTCAAATTTTGGCTGGTCTACAAAAAGTATGGTGCAATTATCATATATAGGTGACACAGACTATAGTGGGAAAAAGGAGAGGCCTACAAAAATGCTTTTGTTAAATCTTTTTTCTTCGACACACAAAAGCACTTGATTGGCACTTCGCTGATTTAATAGCCGATTTGTAATGCAGAAAGAACATTGCTGAAAAATTTAACATTATCCTAAATCTAATCATTGCATTTGGAGGTGTGAAAATCCAAGATTTCTAACACAGAGGAAAGTTTTGGAGAGCACAAATGAGAGGAGTTGTGATTTGAATGTCTAGTCCTTTATCCTTTTGGTCCTTAATGTAATAAATTTGTAGAAGATTAGGATATAATTGTTACATTACTGCATGTTCTTCTGGTTCCTGTAGCAAATTTGGGTTGCAGTCATGCACTAAGGAATATATTGCTTTGAACACATTGGGACTTGCTTCTGAATAAATATGCTTAGGATTGCATTGTTTGAAGAACCTAAGCGGTAGTGGATTTCATTTAAATCTATTATGGTTTTATTTTATTTTATTTATTTTTAAGTTGACTTGAATTTAAATTTACCATAGAAAGGGCAAGAAGAGAGACAAACATAATATCTTTATTTCTATCCAGTTCTTAATTTTTTAAAACAGCGGAAGCTGTCATACATACGTCATTAATTTATGAAATTGTTTTTAGTTTGTGAAAACTGTTTTATTTATTGACTACCTTTCTCCCTGTGAAGGGATTCAACATGGCCCACAATCATTAAATACATACTCCTAAATTAGGCCCTTTAATACAAATTTGTAAGATCTGTACCACAGAAATTCAAAAGACCTTAGAAGACTCCGCATCTTTGCATTAAAAGGTGAAGACTACACATATAGCAGGAATGTTGGAGCATGTCTGGCCCTTCCCAAGGTTTTGGGATGACATTTCTTATCAAGTGTTATCCAGCATAGTTAAAGGTGAGACATCATGGAAGCTACTGGCCAAGAATGACTGGAGGACAACATTTGCAGTGTATGTAAGTGTGCGCGCGCATGTGCTTACATACCACAGACACATCCACACCATCTGTAAGTATGTCACTGTGAGAATGAGCAGTAGCCAGTAGATGTAAATAAAACTAATAAATAAATAAATACATAAAAGATTGTGACCAATCTTCTCATTTAGCAAATGCACTCATAATGGCATCCCTGCATCTATGTTCAGTATTTCTCTATTTTGCAGGTAGGCAAAGACATGCTGCATGTTTGCTGTTGGAATGTGCTGCAGTTTTCTATTTGGAGCACTGGTGTCGAACTGTGGCCCTCCAGATGTTCTTGGACTTCAACTCCCAGAAGCCTTCACCACCACCTCTGCTGGCCAGGATTTCTGGGAGTTGAAGGCCAAGAACATCTGGAGGGCCACAGTTCGACACCACTGATTTGGAGGAACTAACCGTTCCATATACAGCCTTTCAGGAAAGGACTAGATAGAAATAATAAAAATAGGCTTGCCAGTAATATATAGGAAATGTAAGAGAGATGGGATGCTTTTGTCTATCACATTCGTGGTAGTTTGTTTTGGGAGGAAATGTACTTTAAAAGTGTGTTGAATGCTGAGATACATTCAGTTTTTAATTGGGTCCCTAAAATAGGAGTCCTGACTGAACATGTGTTTTCTGTAAAACTAATAGTCTGTTGCCAGGGTGCTTGAAAAATATAGATCTTTACAAACGCATATAGGCTATAACGATTTATTGTGCTGCTAATGGTATCATTAGCTACAGATACAGTGGTGCCTCGACAGACAACTATAATCCGTTCCAGAAGATGGGTGTAACTCTAAATGGTTGTAAGTCGAAGCACCATTTCCCATAGAAATGCATTGGAATGTGATTAATCCATTCCAGAAGAAAAAAACTACAAAAATTTAAACAATTAAAATAAAACACTGCAAGCCTCATAGGGACATGCTGGGGCCAAAAAGCAAACAGACCAAAACAAAACAAAACCACTGCAAGCCACATAGGAACGCATCAGGACTGAAAAAAGTTGCCAAAAAAAAAATGCAAGCCCCGTCAGAACGTGCCGGGGCAGATTTTTTTTTTACCAAAACCGAAAAAACAGCCAGCCCCCATCGGAACACAATGGGGCTGGGGAAAAACACACAAAAACAAAAAAAAAACCCACACAGCCAGTCCCAATGGAATGCAATGGGGCTGGGGGAAAACACACAAAAACAACCCCCCCCCCCCGCACACAGCCAGCCCGATCAGAACGCGATCGGGCTGGGGGAAAAAACAAAACATCACAGCACAGAAACATAATCCCCCAAAACCCAAACCCACCCTGCAAAATGAAGTAAATGTACTTACTCAGGAACAGAAAACAGCTCCAGGCGGTCCAAAGCTTCCTCCAACGCACTCACTCTATCCATTAGGACAAAAGAGCTACAAAGAAGCAGCCTCTTCCCTGACAAACAGTTAGCAAATTTGAATTCCTCGCCTTTTTTCCTGCCATTTTCCAGTCGCAACTCGAAGCTCTGGCCGCAAGTCGAAGCAAAATTTTGTGGCCGGAGCTGATCGCAACTCAAAATGGCTGTATGTCAGGATGTTCATAAGTCGAGGCACCACTGTACTATGAAGTGTCAATATCTGCTTTGACAATATCAGCTTAGTTAGCTGGAGAATAAGTAACTCATTTCTCTTGTTTTCATTATACATTAATGTGATCACCTAATTGAGATGGATCCCTAATGAGTTTTAGTGGTGAATTAGCACCAAGATGCTGGCTGGATAGCTTAGTGGTTTGGTAGAGGCAGAGGTTGGGAGTTTGATTCCCACCATGCTTCCAGGGAAAACAGCCAGCCTGTGTGGTCTTGGACACACTGCACAATCTCAGGGTCCCCCCAGAAGAAGGCAATGATAAAGCACCTCTGAGTATTGTCTACGTAGAAAACCCTAGAAAGGGTTGCCATAAGTTGTAATTGACTTGATAGCACAAAAGCATCAAGATGCACATAGTAGATGTACAGTATATGTGCAATATATAAGTTCCTGTCCCATTGGTGATGCCTTGTTCATGTGTATCATAATTTGGATCCTGGTATCAGCAATAGGTATGCTCTAATTATATGTCCTAGTGGTTAGGGGCTGTAGGAGAGCCTGTCATCAGTCTTCACCTCTTCTATTTTATGTACTTGAGCCATGAGTCCTAGACAACCAGCAAGTAACATTTGTGTGACCTGCACAAATGAAAGGTTATCTGGAATAGGAGACTAGACAGATCTTACTTTTCCTATTCTTAGATTTTGAAGCTGATAGAGAAGGTATAAAGATAAAGTATATGCACAAAATAATTTTGGCTGCTACTACGCATTTGATATAGCCTTGTATGGCCTATGGATTACTTCTATACCATTTGTAGATGGCACAGTGAATATCATTTTACTAGAGATATGCAATTTAAATTTTGATTGGTTATTTCAAATCAATGGCTGAAATGCTGTTGCTTAGTGTAGTAAGTCATATTAGAGTAAGCTCATTAAATCAGAAGGAATTTGGTGAGACATCCCTTCAGTTTGTTGCATTGATTCAAATGAGCCTTCTCTAATTGTGATTTATTTCAGCATAATAAGTTACAACCAGAGTAGGTCCATTTGTATCCATGGAATGTACGAAGGAATTGACTCACCAAATCCCCACTGATTCAGTGAGCCTGCTCTAGTGACAATTTACTTTATTAAGCAACAGGATTTTTCCAATATAATCAATTAGTTCTACACTAACAACTTTTGTCCATGTTTTGCTTTGAGAGTCCTTCCCATTGCACTTCTCCATTCCTCATTTCCCATACTTTGTCTATCTCCATAGTGCACAGCCTTCTTGTTAGTTCTTAAACTGCCAAAGCCCAGTCTGTCTACTTCTGTTACAATGTGAGTTGGTCTTTTCCCCACAACAATTACAATGCTTATGATTGGTTGAGATGTAGTGGGGTGCAACCCTATACCTTCTTATGCAAGAGTAATTACTACTGAATTTAACTGGACAGAAGCTTTAAGAAGATGTGTGGGATGTACTGTTACTATAGTAAGCTGAGGAAACTATTCAAAAGTCAAGTTACGTGTTTTGTAGTAAATAAAACAGGCATTCTGAAATACATTGTTTCTTATTCAGAACTCTATTTTAGAATTTAATCGGGTTCTTTTGTTGTTTAGACATCTATAATTACCTAAACTTTATTATGTTCAGAGTGTACAACAAATTGTGTTAATGAAAACTAAAAGGAAAACACAAACTTACTAGTGCTCACTTTCTGGCTGCTACTTAAAACATTTAAAATATATTTATTTTTTTCCCCTTGTAGCTCTTGTTACTTGTGCCCACTTCTTGTGACAGTATTTTTTTTACTGGCTTCCCGCAAGAGCTTACAAATCAAGCAGGTTAATGTCTTCATTAAAACTGAATTGCAGTTTACTTTGGGAAAAAACATATTTAATATTTCAAGATATTGAACACTAAACTACTATTAAGCTTTAACTAATGCATTTACTTTGCTGACACTTACTCTCCGATGGGACATGTAGCTCAAGTTAATGTCACTAGAAGTGATGTTTAGGGCTTCAGGAGACTGTTTTAAACCTACTCTTAGATGATTTTACTTTCAAACCCACTCTCTGCACTTGAGAAAAAGTTTTAAATAAGTGATCTGTTTTCTTCATCATCCTAGCTTTAGGAATGCACTGTGTCCCTATTATTGCCTATGTATCCAAGAGCCCTACAAGTATAGAGTACATGTAAGACAAGATGGGGGAAAGTCTTCTGTACGTGGAAGATATTATTTATTATTATTAGCAGAGTAAAACTGGATTCTTCAGATTTGTGTCTGCAGATACTAGTTGTTTTTTTTCATTGTCTCCAGGGCAGGATTTATGTTATTCCCAGCAGAGTAGTCTGGGAAGACCATTCTTCCAGTATTCTCTCCTTCCTCCATATAGCTTTTCTGGGGTTAGTGTGTGTTGTTATGCTTATTTCATTGCTATATTACAAAAGAAATTCCAGTCTCTCATCCCTTTTCCCCCCTTAGTCCTGTGTATTCCTGGGTGTATGTGGTTGACTTGAATATGCCCAGCAAATGATAGATCTTGCCAAGGACAGGACAGTAGAGTTGAGTGAGTTTGGGAAATGGCATTTGTATGATTTCCAAAGATACTGGCTTCTCAACTCCATGTGCCATGGAGGTACTACTGTGATCTGTAAATGAACCTCAGACCTTGAGAATTGGATGTTTTTGCATCACAATACCAGCTCATATATCGGGTTGTTGTGGGTTTTCCGGGCTCTTTGGCCGTGTTCTGAAGGTTATTCTTCCTAATGTTTCGCTGGTCTCTATGGCCAGCATCTTCAGAGGACAGGAGTAGCACTCCATGCTCTGGTGCAGTTTGTTTGGAAGTTGAGTATTTATAGCTGTGGGATCAACTTTTGTCCTTTTTAGGAGATGGATGATTATGGTGATCAGTGTGTTTTTGTTGTGGATGTATTGTTGTGATAAGGAGGAGAGATTATCTGTCACTGTGATTGATGGGTGTCATTAGCTGGTCTTTTGTGTGTAATGATCACTGTCCTTGTGGCTGGGTAAAGTTCGTTGACCTTTTGCAGGCTGTATTTTTCAGTGCTGGGGGCCAAGCTTTGTTGAGTTTTAGACTTTTTGTTGAAGCTCTGCTGGTGTTTGTGGATTTCAATGGTTTCCCTGTGCAGTCTAATGTAATGATTGCTGGTGTTGTACAGTGGGGTCTTGACTTGAGAACTTAATCCGTATTGGAAAGCGGTTCTCAAGTCAAAAAGTTCTCAGGTCAAATCTACATTTCCCATAGGAATGCATTGAAAACCATTTGATCCGTATCTGCTCTTTTCCGTCCATAGAAACTAATGGGAAGCTGCTATTCTGCCTTCGACCACTAGAGGGGGATATTTTGTTTCTTTTTTTCTTAGGTCACTAAAGATTCAGGGAAGGCAGGGAAAATACAGTCCAGGCAGGACAGTACCAGGCAGTCTGAAGACTGTCTCCCAATCCACTCTCTAAACGCTGGGAGGAGTGAGGAAGCAGACAGGCACCCTTTTCACTGGCTAACAGTTAACTGAAAGTTCAAATTTTGCACTTTCCCTGCCTCCCACGTGGTTTTTTTCAGTTCTTAACTCAAATCTAAGTATGTAAGTCAAGTCAATATTTTCCTGTGAGAGTGGTTCTTAAGTCAAAATGTTCTTAACTCAAGCTGTTCTTAAGTCAAGACCCCACTGTACAGTATTTCCGTATTTAAATTGAATTTCATGTCCAGCTTGTTTTAGGGCATGTCTAGCTCATATATTCTTCAACCTCCAGCTCCTAACAGTGTGCCTAACAAGACAAACAGGATACATGGATTCTAATTTCTGCATTTTGTATAAGACTCTCCCCTCCTCCTCCACCATCACCCCAATTTTAATTGCTGGATATCTATTTTATTGTATTCTGTGAATAATATACATTATGAGTTCTATACCACTCCTGTTTGGTTCTCTGTGCAGTAGCACTACCCAGTTATTCCACCATTCATGATACTCTCTGTCTTGTTCCATATTCAGTGCTGCGTACTTGCAATGTGCTGAGTTAGAATAGTTGGCTGAGGAGCCAGGGGCTTTACTTTTAAATCCCCAGTGTGTTTCCCAGGAAATGGGGCCAGAGAGATCATCTGGAACTTGTGTGGCTGATGGAGGGTACAGTTAGGCAGCCAAACTATTCTGGCCTGGATAGTTTGTGCTAAACAGAGTCACTTTGAAATGTTATTTGGGGCAATCATTGCATCCTCACTTAACTGATCACACTGTATGTTAGATAACGGTAATTAACGGTAATTGTGGTGCTGGAGGAGGCTCTTGAGAATCCCCTGGACTGCAAGGAGAACAAACCTATCAGTTCTAAAGGAAATCAACCCTGAGTGCTCACTGGAAGGACAGATCCTGAAGCTGAGGCTCCAGTACTTTGGCCATCTAATGAGAAGAAAAGACTCCCTGGAAAAGACCCTGATGTTGGGAAAGTGTGATGGCAAGAGGAGAAGGGGACGACCGAGGATGAGATGGCTGGACAGTGTCTGCGAAGCAACCAACATGAACCTGACACAACTCCGGGAGGCAGTAGAAGACAGGAGGGCCTGGCGTGCTCTGGTCCATGGGGTCACGAAGAGTCGGACACGACTAAACGACTAAACACACACAATTAGCAGACTGATCTTCCATCCTTTTAAAGGGAAAGGAACCTACCAGTTTCTCAAGATGGTTAAACAGCTTAGGCAAAGTGTGGAGGAGGAGACAGGAGAGGGATTTTTTAAAAACAGTGCATTGGTGATGCTTTGAAAGGGCTTTGTGGAGGGGGGAAGACCTTTCAAAGCATCATTATTGTGTTAGCCACAATTTAAAAGAAATTCAAAATTTCTTCCTTGTTTCCTATAGGCAAGCAGCCAGGAAGCTTCCCATTTCTCAAGATATATGGCTTTGCCAAAGGAGTATCAAGGCAGCTGCTTTGGTTCAGTCCCAGTGATTAAATATTCTGCAACTGAACCAAAATGGAATGATTCTACCTAAATATTTTTAAAGCCCTTAATAGGGACAAAAAAGTTCTGAATAGGCTCCGATCGGGGCAAGCTGGTTTGGATTGGAATTTAGATCTGGTGGTTGCCAAGAAAAGGAGTAAACCATCCTCAGCCTTAACCAAACCACAGGACAAATGCCCATCTGACCATATCCAGAGTTATGTGTTCTGTCACCTGTGAGCATTCAGCAAACTGAATTGCCGCAAACTGCCACCAGAAGAAGGGGCTGGTAAACCACACCAGACTGCTTTATAGCTAGAAAGCCAGAATTGATTTGATGACACATATTAATCAATATTTGCAGTGCTAATACAGAGGTATCGCCTGAGTGGTTAATGCACTGATGGGCAGATGCTATGTGCATAGGGGCTGACACATGATGAAAAGATTTTAGATTGTGGATCATGTTAATTTTTACAGCAGTGGGGTACACTAATGTGGGCAAATATTTTAAAGAAGCACCTAAGGTATATATAGATAAATAGTTATATGATTTACTGTTTTAGAGTTAGATCTTGAGATTGCATTCCTAAACCCATTGCCATGGAAATACTTTTTGTTGAAATTGAAGGCACTTCCAAGTAAATTGACACTAACCGTCTGTTTAAACATTTTTGTATCCCTATAAATCAGGACATTTATACATTTGTATTGGACTATATAGGGCAGGTGGAGTTACACAACTGGATACTGGCTATTATCACACAGTCAATAATAGCCAGTATCCTGTTGTGTAGTTCCACCAATGCAACAGGAGTGATGTCACTGGCAATGGCAGATTGTTACTAATTAAATAATTCCTTTTTCATTTTCTGGGTGCATCCAATGTCATGTCATTATATGAGACTCACACACATCCTGAAATAAAAAAGGGGGACTCTTTAAATAGTAGTAATCACACCTGTTGTACCAGCAGTCTTGCAGAAGAGGGTACTGCCCATGGATTTGAAATGAATCTTGTTTGGTTGAAATAATGAATCATTTAAAGTTAAGATATAGTGCAATTTACCTTGCAAACTGTATTGGCAGGCAATAGAACATTATTTTCATGAAAAGTGAGCCTTGTTACTAAAAATATTGCCCTATTTTTCTGTGTATAATACCCCCCTCTTTTCTAACCCAAAATTAAGAAACCAATGTTTTAAACATAAAACAACACATTTTAATTTAATAATTAGGTAATATTTACATACCAGTACTGTCATATTAGGCATCACACTTTAACTTTATTTAACCTCTGGGCTCAGAATGCTTGGACAATAAGAATTCAAGTTGCATTTGAGCACTGTTGCAATTGGTCTGTTCAACATCAGCTGATATCAGTTACATAAGGCTCGTGATTGGACAAGATTAGCCTCCTGATTGGAGACAGCTAAGCCTTGTGATTGAAGGAAGCCTATTTGCAGAGGCAAGGTGTGGGCTGTTTTGTTTTCTTCTCAGCTTACTTCCTTGTATAAGACGACCCTCAACTTTTAGTATAATGATTTTAGGAAAAAGTAGCATCTTATACACAGAAAAGTACAGTACCATTTAATATTTCTTATTTTTCTGATAAAATTTTGAAAATAGTTATGCTACATTAAAGTCTGAAAACAGAACTCAGTTATGGCTGATGTTCAATATTTTTGTTAAAGTAATATTAATCTAATGCCACTCAAACCCTTTAAAGTGGGATGGTTTTCAATCATTTTAAAAAAATCATTTTTATTATTTCTAGGAGGTCAATATAAATTAAAGTCAAGCTGAAATTCATAACTGTAGCTCTTTAAAATGTCCTAGTAGCTGATTTGCCCCCCCCCCCCCAATTTGGGTGAGTTGGACAGACATAAACTTCTTTAAGACTAATTTTTATTTTTATTTTTTGAGGTAACAAAATCTGGTGCTGAAATATAATGTAGTGCATGAATAGGAGAGGGATCCAAGATGTAAGCTCTGTAGAAGCCAAAATCTGACCACTGTGAAGGCAACTGTGGCCTCAACGGAACTGCAACCGGTTGCTGAGAAAGAGCAAGTGCTTTCAGATGGCTGTGAAACTCCCATCCTTCCTAGCTAATCCCAAGATTATGTGTAGCCTGCATTCACAGCATGCCCACAACCCTAGGCAGACAATTGAAGTCTCCCCTACCCTGCCACACAGACTTCTCTAAAACATGAAGACTGACCTGCCTATGCAGAGGTTGCTCACATACACTTAGCAGCCAGTTTTGGGAGCACACAGACTTACACAGCAAAATAGCAAAGGGAAGGGTTTCTACTAGAGGTCAGTCAGACCCATACGTCCCCTAATCTTTCGTGGACAATACCATCTTTAACCAGACACGTGGTTGAAGACCTGTGTCTTTGTATCTGCAGTTACTTGCACAAGAGAAAGGTAGGGAAACATTTTTCAGGAAGGGGAATCTCTTATCTCTGATTACAAATATAATATAGAGGTATACTTTTTTTCTGATGTGAAGATGCATTTCTAGGTAAATGAGTAGGCCCATTCAAGTGCTTTCATGAATATAGCAAAAAGAATCCTTGACACATGTAGCTCAGACAAGTAAGTCTTCCACAACGTAATTCAATAAACAATCTATGTAGATGGGTTTTGGTTTCTCTTGGCTTATTTGTATAGTTCAGTGGTTCCAAACTGTGCACTACAGTGCCCCTGGGGCACAGCCAAACCCAGCCAGTAGCACTGTAGAATCCTTTCATCCTTCGCCACCGTCTCACTCTCCTTGGCTAGCAGGTCTCTGTGCATGCCAGCTAGGATCGTGCCCTAATGCCCTGTTCATGCCTAGGTGCAGACCTTGAGGTGAGTCATGCCCTTGTCCCCAGTGCCCATTTCTTCAGACAGCCTTTTTATGCCAGGAAGTCCCTAGGATGGGTTAAGGGAGCCATGGTTGGAAAAAGTTTGGGTACCACTGTACAGTTCTCTATATTATTTTGTGAAAACCATTGATATGGGCTCTGCAGACATTATGTTTGTTAGTACAATTGAACAGTGATGGGTCTAAAAGTCCAGTTTTCTAAGCTCCTGAAATTGCTTAAAGAATGCTCTTTCCAAATTTGTCAAGGAATGATGATGGTGATAATGATGGTGGTTTGATTATAGTTAGTGCAGACTAAGGGGCTTCCTTGAACCCTGAGTAATTCTTCGACCAAACAATTTGAATGTTTGTTTCAATTGTGCAACTTCTGGAGGCCTGTTGTAGGCAATACTTGGTTAGATAATATTAAAGTTTATTTCAGACTCAGCATGTTTGACCAAGGCATCCTAGGAGTCATATACAACAGACCAAGGCTAATAAATTCCTCCAGTGATCTACATAATAATGATTCATTTCTTTCATAACTCTCTTCATAATTAATACAGGTTTCATTGTGGCCACTACTATTCTCTTATTGATCATCTCAGTCATTTAAAGTGGGATTGGTAAAGCTGTCTCTGCATACTCTGCTGAACAGACATTTATTTTATTTGGATAGCTCTCATCATTTGTAAATTATATTGGGGATATTGACTGTCATGGAAACTACAGGTATTTCCGTGCTCTTGTCATGCAAGAGCTGAGGCTTTTTAGCTTTTGAGGTTAATGCTCTTCTCTCTTGCTTTTTGCATGAAGATCTATAAGTGCTTTATGAACTCTAATTAGTCAAGCTTTACAAAGAAGCATTAACAGCCTTGGTTTACTCATAGCTAAAGCTGTTCCCCCTTAATCATCACAATATGCTGAATGCCACAAAAGATGAGTTTGTAAATTTACAAACATATGTTAATTATGCCACATGTGCCTATTAGCCATATTAAGGTGTGAAAGTATGTTAAGACTCAAAGGAAGGCCTGCCTTCTGCTTTTTGTCTCCATCCACAAATCATACAGATGTCTGTGTCTTCAGTGCAATTATCTATATAAAGCATTTGTTGTCTTTCTGTAATCTGTAGTCCTGCCATACCAGGGTTGCTGATGAAAGAAGTACTATGAGTACATTCAGCTGAACATTCTATGTAAATTTTTACTCTGACCACCTGAATGCGTGTAGAATATCTGGTTAGAAAACAGATGGGGTTTACCTGTGTTCTTTCATTGTTATGACCTTTTGAACCCTGCATTTCATACATGGGGCTATTATCCCACAATACATGTATGCACACTTTAATTATAGGATGTAGACAATTTAATTCATGTGTGGATGTGCCCTCTAATTTCTGAAATTTTGAATTCTTATTCTGTAGTGAAATCAGGATTGCACATTAAGGCAAATGTAATCAACTGCAAATTCTGTATATTTGTGCTCAGTGGCAAGTTATTCCCAGTGATACATCACATTAAGGTTTTCACTGAATCAGTAACAAGGCCAGACTAAAGGTGCTTGTGCCCATTATCAGCCCTGTTTCACTTATGTCTAGTCATGTCATTGTTAATTATCTGAGCTGGACTGAGTTCTTCATCCCATCCATCCTTGTTTCTTGTGTTTTACACTGTGATTCTTTTTGGACCTAAAAAGAATGTATATATTATATAGTTAAATAGCAGCTTTTGTCTTGCATGGAGGTTGAGAATTTATTTGTTATCATTTGTAGACCACCTTTCTCTTAATGTTGTTGATGTTTAGAATGCTGATGCTGTTAAAAGAAGTGAAAGTTGTATTATATTTATCAAATTGTTTATGTTGCAGTTTAATATTTTGGTTTCTCAAGAAGAAACATCTATGACTGGAAACATACAAGGAAATTTGGAATAGTTATTAATAAGCTTCTAACAGAGTCGAGCAGCTATGGACAAGAAAATGTAGTCATAATCCATTGGTGATAGAACAGTTGAACATGCTGGTCTTTTGGCTATTTCAGATGTGTAAGTCATCTAGCTATTTTCTTCATATGACCCTGTGTAAATCATGTGGAGAAATGTGCAACAAGCTATATAGAAGCACAGTCTGCGATGGCCCATGGCCTTTATTGTGACTGTGGCCTAGCAGCAGTAAAAAATTGCTACTGCAATTGCAAAAATGGTTCACAGCATGCATTCTGAGAGTCCAGTTAACACTGGATCATGGGGAAGAAAGAAACAACCTGTTTTCCTGTAGTGATTTGATCTAACTCAGAACTGAGCTACATGATGAACAGTCACATATTACTGGACAGTATCACTTCAGGCTCCGAGAAGAAACTGAATCTTTTAGTACTCCTTTCTTTGTTTCGTGGCAGAAATTCAAACATGTTCAGCCTAAATTGGGGTGTACAGTACTGTAATGGATGCATCACATATAGGGCTGCAATATTTAATCAAATACTGTAGTTGATCTGAGTGAGCAGTGTAATAATTTTGACTAAAAAGGATCCCCAGTTAAGTTGATAGCATGTTTGGATTTTTTAAACACGGGGCTACTGTTCTCTAGATAGCAAGTATCTTAAGAGGCATCTCAATCTTATGCAACACATTTTAAAATTATTATCATAGTGCTCTTCCAAATTGGTTTAAGATATCTGAAAGTTGTGTTTTTTTAAAAAAAAATAAGAGGTTAGGTTTTTTCCCCTCTATGTGTCATGTGAAGATAAAGGCAGATTTTATTTTCTTCAACTGTGTAATATTATGACAGGGCTTAACATTCTGCTGCTCCAGTTCACCTGTTTTCTCTTCATCAAAAATATAATGCTTGAACGCTTCTTCTTAGAGGAGTCTCTGAGAATTTTTAATGTGAAAAACTATGCATGTGAAATTCCATGGATTGGTCAAAAACTTATTTTCCTTAGTCCAGAATTCTAGTTTAGCATTTGATTCAGTAACTCATGGGTTCTCTTAAACTGGTGTTTTAGACAATGTTCCTTTTGTTGATAACACAACTTACAGACAGCACTACTGAAAAATTTTCAGGTTGGCTTGAAAAATTTCAGCCTACAAATTCTTGGGTAAATTGAAATTATATTTGAGAGTAATAGTTTGCACAATAGTTCTATATTAATGTATTCTCGAAGGCTTTCACCCACAACAACCATCAGTTCTATATTACCTGCACCTTCAGGGATCTACGGAATCCCCTTTGTCTGAAGAATGTTAAATTTTCAGTTAGCTTTAATTAATACAATGGAAAATATATTCTTACAAAGCTACAAGGAAAGCTATTTAATGTTCCTTAAGGGAAGGATTTTTTAAATATAGAAAACCTGTTATGCTCTACATGCTCTACTTTCTTTTATTATTCACTCTTCTACCTATCTATTTTACAATGGCTTTCATTCTTTGATTTGAGCTATCAATTTTAATTGAAGTATTTTCTGCCTTCTCTTATGATGTAAAAGATATTTGTATTTCACTATTTTTCAGCAAAAAATATGAAAATGTATTTTTCTTTAAATATAAACCACTGGGCTTGTTTGTTTGTTTTCAATATCCAACTTCAGGAGGAGGGGACACACCCTTCTGTCACCTTTTTATTAATTAAATCTGATGGGCTTTTGGAAGACCTTTCCTTTGAGCTCAGGAGCTTATGAGCTTGTCCGTTAATTTATGACTGGGATGGCTCAGGAGCTTCTAATCTTCACTGCTTTGTTGATTATAATACTGGCTGGGTATAGCTCAGTGGTTTATGTGTCTGGTTCTGTGACTGGGTTCATTTGAAATTTGGACCAGTTCCTCTTTTTTGGCGGGAAATAATGACTGAGACTTTTTTGAAACTTTAACAACTTTATTTTCATTAATCTTTGGTGAGTCCACAATCACTTCTATTGGACCAAAACAGCTTAAATTTGGTAAGTGTCCATAATATGATGATGTAAACTTGGTTTGTAGATGCGGCCAACTCACTGGGGGCCTGGACCAAACCGCTCCTGATCCATAGGGTTCCTCAGTGGGGCACTCCGCACCGTACATATTGTCCCACAGCACGGATATCGACCCCAGTCTCCTTCTTTCAGGGGTTGGTTGTACGTCTGGTCCAGCCGGATCACTTTCTTTCCATGTCCTCGTCCTGCGGAAAGATAACTACTGTCCATTCTAGTGTCTCAAACGTTGTTTCTCCCTCTCCTTTTAATTCTGGATTGGGTAGTAGTCCACCAACCTTCAAGTTCGGAAAATCTTTCAAAAGCCTGCGCGTTTTCTCACAGGTAGATTCGACTCCTTTCCCTTTTCTATCCGCTTCCTTTACTCTTACCATCTCCCTTTCTGATATACTGAAAAACCTCTTCTCCCCTTGATCTTTTATATCTTCCTCCCACACTGAATGCATTTAACTCCTCTTTTTCTCTTTCTTTCTCCCTCCTCTACTAAACAGATCTCTACTTTCCCCCATTCTTCTTTTGATTCTAGCTCTCCATTTTTCTCTATCATTACTTCTTTT
The DNA here is from genome assembly GCF_051106095.1 of Pogona vitticeps. NCBI lineage: Eukaryota > Metazoa > Chordata > Lepidosauria > Squamata > Agamidae > Pogona > Pogona vitticeps. The sequence continues at coordinate 232,719,084 of NC_135785.1, read as the reverse complement.
TGTTCAATTATTTCTCCCTCCTTTATTCCCTTCGCATGCTCAAGTGTTTCTATTTGTGAGGATGGCTCACTCTGTTCTTTCTCTCCTTTTTCTGTCTCTCCTTCACAGGCTCAGTTGGGAGTTTGATTCTCCACTGTGCCTCCTTTGAGTAGAACCAGCCTGTGTAGCCTTGGGCAACCTGCACAGTCCCAAGGTCCCAAGTCACTGCTAGAAGAAGGAAATGGTAAACCATTTCTGAGTACTCTCTACCTGGAAAACCCTGAAAAGGGTCACCATAAATCAGAATTGACTTGATGGCACATCATCATCATCATCATCATTACAAAATAGATTCTGTTTAGCATTCTCCCAATTGCTTCAAAATTGCTTACAGATAAGTAATCAAGACTGGGGTAGGTGTCACCCATCTAGGTGGAGAGATTCTAAAAGTGGACTCAGTTTGTGTAACAAAGATCTACTCCTTAATCCACCACAATCTGAATTTTGTACAGTTCTGGTAAGTGTGTAATCCTATACGTGTTTACTTATGAATTTATAAACTTACTTTAAAAAAAGAGTTATTAGCATGACTTGATTTTCTCTGAAACCATTTGCTCTTACTCATTGTCTGAATTTTTGTGTTCTATTACTTGTTACTTTTATGCTCTTCTCATCTTTTTTTTAAATCTAAAAAGTGAAAAAAATAGCCAAACATGGAAAATAAGTCTTCCCCCCAATGTGCCCAATTATTTTGGTCCATCCTTTAATTAAGGGGACAGAACAATTCCTTCCTTCCTTCCTTCCTTCCTTCCTTCCTTCCTTCCTTCCTTCCTTCCTTCCTTCCTTCCTTCCTTCCTTACTTACTTACTTACTTACTTACTTACTTACTTACTTACCCACTTACCCACTTACCCACTTACCCTTTGTCCTTAAAAAGCCCAAAAGGACTGCTGCTGTTAGCTGGAAAAATAATATATTACATGTAATGCTTTTACTTGTTATGCTGTTACTTCAATTTTGGTTTCTTCCTTTGGTTTCTTCCCGAGTCTACCATGGGCTTTAGACAACATTCTATAGCTGCTACAGCTTATTAATATGATAGTATACATTGTAAATAAGATAAAATTTGATATTCGCAGGGTGTGGGCAGCATACAAGTCGAACAGACAAACAAACAAACATTTATTATAGCAAAGTGTGATTTAAAGATGTTATCCTACTGCATGGTAAGACAGAGTTCATAAAGCTCATGGACATAAAGTTCAGGATATAAATTAATACTTTGCATCTCTTTTACTCTGGATGATGTGGGGCAGACACCTGCTCCTCATATGACTGTTCAGAAAGAGAGATTCGAGGCAGATAATGAGAACAAGAAATTAAATTCTAGGTCTTATTGGCTAATTAAGCACGAAGAAATCACCAGATGCAGAGTGTATGCACCCTATAGTTCTTAAAGAATTCAGACATTGCTCATTTGATAACAAAAATATGTAACCTATCCCTAAGATCTAGTACCGGTAGGTAGAATTTTATTTAAAAAATCAAAAAAGGATCTGTGAAATTACAGGTCAGTTATTTTACTGTTTGCCTGGAGTCATTTGGTGAAAAGTGTTTCTAGGGATAAAAATTATCAAACATATAGTAGGAAAGAATCGGCATGGCTTCTGTGCCTTACTAATTTGTAAGAGTATTCTGAAAACAATAATATGCATGTGGTTAGCTAGACATTTTAGTGATACTTGCAAACAGCTTTTGATAAAGTTCTTCAGTAAAGGTTTCTGAATGTACTTAGTAAGGGAAGAAGAGAACTATGCTTTTTATGGATAGTAAAGTAGCTATAGAATAGGAAGTAGTCAGCTGGCATATGTGGACAGTTCAGTAGATTGATGTAGATCTCCCAGATACAAGTATTGGAGCTAAGAGTTTTGTGAAACCAGGCAATGACCCAGCACATTCCCCAGCCCACCAGTAACATACACCAACATTTACTATAATGCCTTTATTGCAGAATGAATTATTGATGGATAATGAAAGGCCATACAGTACTTGGACTGCTTGCAGCAGAACAGCATTGATGTAGCATAAGGGGCGAATCCCCGTATCAGGTGACCCGTCTGCCAACCAGTGTAACCCTCCAAGCCCAACATGGAGCAACCAAGGATGAGTGACCTCTTTGGGTATATACCTTCTAGATTCCCTCTGGTGGCCAGTTCTGGAAATTACATTATGGAAATATGTATTTCTGGTTTTTTTTTCATTTAATATTTTAAATATTTTCAGACTGTGGATAAACAAAACTGTGGATACTGATCTTGTGGATATGAGAGGCCTGCTGTAGTACTGCAGTTTAGCCACTGTGCCATGAGCATGGGATATTGAACGTTTGTTAGGAATTCTATAGTCATATGGAATATTTGCATGGCCTTTTTACATTCAGTATTATAATACCTTTATACAGTATACAAAAATTGTTGGTATGTTGTGTACAATTCTGATTGCTGCTACTGCCTCTAAAATTATATTAGGGGAGTATGTGTTGTGGTTGTTTAATCTGCTACTGCATATTTTACGCTGGGGGGGGCTATTTATAACTAAGTTATAGTTATTGCACATTTAATTGTTGAAAGAAATATTATATGGTGGTGTATATAAGCTAAAATATTATATGGTGGTGTGTATAAACTAAAACGTTTGGTGTGTTATAAGTGGAGTGGTTGTTGAATTAACCTGTATGCTTTATGAGTATCTGATATATAAATGTAACTATATAATAATAATGTGTGCTGTCCAGTCAATTCTGACTTATAAAGCACACTACTTATATACCACCCCATAGTGCTTAAAGCACTCTTACAATTTAATTATGCAGGCTACACATTGGCCCCCACCCCAGCAAGCTGGGTACTCAATTTACCGTCTTCTGAAGGACGGAATCCTGTACAGCTGTTTAATCACTGTGCCACATATGGTGACCCCTTCCATGCATTTCTAGGTGGCGAATAAACAGAAGTAATTTACCATTTCCTTTAGGAAGCACCCTGGAACTTTTTAGCTTGTCTGTGATTACACAGGTAGATCTTCTTTCAGGAGGCACAGTAGGGAATCAAACTTCCAACCTGTAGTTCCACAGCTAGAACTCACTAAACCAGATTTCATGATAGTGAGGACATTTCCTATGTGCAAAAAAACATCATTTTACCTCAAGCCACCCAGTTTTATGTGATTAGCCATGATGAGCAAGAATCAAGAACATAGACAGTGGAACACATGTGTGCCTTCCTTTTGGTCTCTGTCTCTGCCAACTCAAAGTACTGTTGCTTACCTTCAGATGCCTACATGGCTTAGGACCAGACTTTTGTTGAACTGCCTTCACTTATACCAGTTCATCGCATCTTTGGATTAATCATTGGAAGGTCTCATCTAGATAGACTTCTTCTGAGGAAGAGTAGAAGTTCAATGTGGAAATTGCCATTTTGGTTATGGCACCCTGTCCTTCAAACGCATCTTGTAGAGAAATTTGCCTCTGTGCACATATAGTTCATTGTTTCTATTCCCCCAGTTTTTACAATATTCTAAAGGTACTTTAACTTTTTTTTAAAAAAAAATCCTTTTTTATGTTGATTGTTTTACATTTTTCAAAAATAGTCTTTTATCTTGATCTTCTTTATTAAGAGTATTTTTGGGGTATGTGGGTAAACATGTTCAGAATGATGCATACTGTTATATGTTGTACTTGCTGAAATACAACAGAGCACATAGCATTTCCTTTGTTAAATCTTCCTCATATTTCAACTATAATTCTATAGGGATATGGAACATTCACATGGCCCTTTTACGTTCTGGTTATCCCCTGCTGATATAAATCAAATACACTGTCCTCTTATTATTTGTCAGGTTTTAAAACTCCAATTTTAATCACTTCATACAGGTATCTAATTTGAATCAGGCTGGCAAGCTGCAGGGCTCTTGTGCTTGTTTAATTGGTATCTTTCTCATCACATTTGAATGAAGTTGCACATGCACTGCAGGACATCAGTAGAGACAACTGAATAGTCAAGGCTGTCACTTTGGAAACAGGATGGGGAGATGCAGCCAAGCTAAAGAAAGCTGGGGTCAGATAGATCTTTTGTGTCTGTGTTTCTGTCTGTTTGGACAGGTTGTGCAATTCTGTGAGACTAGTTTGACAGTGACTGATGCCAGATTCACTGGTTTTAGCTTTGTTTCAAGTTCTACTATTTGTGTGTATATATGACTAGTTTCAACTGAAGTGCAAATATCAGGAGGCAGTGGAACCCTCATAGTGTATTGTTGTATCCAATGCATGGTTTGGCTTGGTCTGTAAGTCCAATGTTGGGATCTTAGGCTAAAAGGCCAGAAATGTGCCATTTTCAAACGCTAGCTAATCAAAGTGTACTGGGTTGACTGCATGAAGATTTTTTTTTTCTTGAGAAGCTTCATGTTTCCTTCACAAGTATTACTGTTTTTATCTCCTGTTTTTAAATGTACAACTTAAAATAAGTTCTTCTTTGTGGCCTCTGTGAATCACACCCTGGGTGATCCGTGCCTACGTGGAGCCTCATCGGAAAGTTACAGAGATTCTGTGGTAGCAAAAAACACATTAGAATAAGGCCCCTCCCCTTCGTATAAAAGCAAAGCAAAGTGTGCTACTTATATACCGCCCCATAGTGCTTCAAGCACTCTCTGGGCAGTTTACAAGTTAATTATGCAGGCTACACATCCCCCCCCCCCCCCAGCGAGCTAGGTACTCATTTTACCGACCTCTGAAGGATAGAAGGCTGAATCAATCTTGAGCTGGCTACCTGGGATTGAACTCCAGGTCATGAGTACAGTTTTGGCTGCAGTACAGCAGTTTAACCACTGCGCCACGAGGCTCTTTGTGTACCTTGGTGCCAAGGCTCCCATTTCAGTTTCTTTCAACCGCCTCGTGGTGCAATGGTTTAGATTTAAGAACTGTCAGTGATTAGGGCCTCATTGTCTTAAATAACTATATTATATTCCCATTTATATGTTGCTATTCTGCATACAGAGCTAAAGGCAACATGAGTGAGCAGATAGTTTGTAGACCTGTAATAGCAAGTTCATTGCTTCTTGTGAAACTCATGCATCTAATACAGCAAAGGTTCTTAACCTGTGATCTGTGGACTCCTGGGCAGGCTACAATGTCCTCACAAGGGGTTAGGATCTTTTGCAGTTAGAATAGAAAGAAAGAAAGAAAGAAAGAAAGAAAGAAAGAAAGAAAGAAAGAAAGAAAGAAAGAAAGAAAGAAAGAAAGAAAGAAAGAAATCTTAATTTTCCTTGCTTGTTTGTGTAAAATGTGACTTTTCTAACCTATTGCCTCCATTAAAAACAAACAAAAGGGAAAATTGGTTCTGAAAATAACTGTTTGATAGCAAATAGCAGTTTGATGTATTTGCACATGGTGAGAACATGCAAGTGAATTATGCTGAGTGGCTGAGAGACAGCACATGACCTTTCTTGTTACTGCAGAGACAATCAGAAGCCGCAGGAAGAGAGTTGGAATCACTGTCAGTGTGAGTGAGTGTTCAGATGAACTTCATGATTGTGTTTCTTTTTCAATTTCTGTATAGTTATTGTTGGGTAAAGTAACTTTTTGATATTATAGCAGTGAATTTCATAACAATACATTTTGGCTGAGCCTCAGAATGGATTGGCATCTTAATTTGAAATGTAAAAGAACTGATGCTGTTGATTGTGGGGGCATCTTATTCCAAGCGAAATAAAACTTCTTTCAGTCATCTTAAAAAGTGTTGCCATTATAGCAAGGAATATCTATGAAACCATTAATGAGAAACTTTAAAGAAATATTTGGTGCACTTCAAGGTTTTAACTCTTGAGTTAAGTCTTGGTGGTCCATGGCAACAAAAGATACTTAAAGGGACCCAATAATAAAGAAAAGGTTAAGAAACTGCTGCCACACAGTATAGAGCTAGCAACTGTATTCTAGATTGATACAAAGTTACAGTTAACTCGATTGTGCCATTTTGAAAGTGCTTCTGCATGTTAGGGAACCTTTCTCTGCTTATTTAAGTGAAATTGTACATGCACTGCATTTGTAATTCTTTCCCACATGGTTCTACTAAATTGTGGGGGGATTATCCATGCGAACATTACATTTCCTCTGGAAACCTACAGTTCTGGCATAGGTGCATGCTTTGAAATCTGTTTAACCCACAGGGAAGCTGATTATAGGCCTCAGGCCAGCAGTGAAGCCCTATATGGGATGAATGTGTTTTAGAGGCAATCGTACTGTGCTTGTAACATATAAATTGGTGTTAAGAACTGGTATCTTCAAAGAGAATATTCAAAGAACTGCACTAGTATAAACCCACTTATTTTTCTTCTGGTTTTAGAACTGAAATTTAGCTACTGATAGTCATTCTTAATGTATCATTTCCTTCAAATCACATGCACATAAGTCTGTCTGCTAGGGCTGGTTACACTAATTGGTTGTCATGACAAGAATGTTGTTAACTTGGAGCAAGCTATGTTACTGAATACCAGAAGGGTTGAAATAAAAGGTTCAGTATTCCTTCAAGTGGAATATAATTTTCATTATACTTTTTCAAGCTGCACTCAGCTCACAGAAGATTCTTCCTACTAACAAAGATACTTTATACTTTTAGGTGACTATGGGACCATGCTGAGTTAATTGTCTTAGACCCCTTTGTCGCTGCTGTTGTTACTAATGTGTATTTCAGTAGCTGATAATATGCGGTTCAAGAAAACAGATACTTCTTTGTTTATGCAGCACCATAACTGTTACATAATTACAAGAATTACAGCTAGAATCTTTCATTTCAGTGAAGTTACCTCTTATAAGACACAGGGGAATTTGTACTATGTCTACTTCAAGATGCCTTGTGTTAACTACTAGGTATTTTGGTCCCTGGCCTACTTTCCCACTGAATACATGTGCAGAAAAGAATGTTAATCAACAACAAAGGAAGAAAAAAAAGAATGTGTAGAGCATATTACTGTAAACATTAAGATAGACAATAAAACAAATTTTAGTATATATCAAAAGGAGGAAACCAGCAAAGAGATGGTTAAATATGTAGGTAATGAGGAAGTGGAGTATGCGTTAAAGTTAAATTGAGAAATTGAACAGTAGCTAAGAGAATTAATTTGCATGGAAGATGCAGAATAGGTACTTATGCCTGAACTGACTTCTTTAAAGTAGGGAGTATGAAGCACTACAGATCCTGAAGCTGAGGCTGCAGTACTTTGGCCATCTCATGAGAAGAGAAGACTCCTTGGAAAAGACCTTGATGTTGGGAAAGTGTGAAGGCAAGAGGAGAAGGGGACGACAGAGGATGAGATGGTTGGACAGTGTCATCGAAGCAACCAAGATGAATTTGACACAACTACGGGAGGCAGTGGAAGATAGGAGGGCCTGGCGTGCTCTGGTTCATGGCTTCACGAAGAGTCGGACACGACTAAACGACTAGACGACGATGACGATGAAGGACTAAGTCAAATAGAGGCAGTGAGACATTAAATTTTTTTAATCACATGGGATTTGGCATCTGCCAGTGTTCTGAAATGAGTAAATATTGCATAGTTAATTTGATGAGAAACAATTTGTAAATTCTAGGTAAATTGGTGCAAATCATTGTTAAAAACAAAATTATCAACCTTTCAGAAGGACAAGTCCTGCTAAATAAGAATAAACATTTCTTGAAAAGTAAGTCCTACATCACTGAACTTGTAGAGTTCTTTAAGACCATCTACAAGTCTATGGGCGATGGAGTGATTTGGTAGATATTGGTTACTTGCCCTTTCAAAAAATTCCTAATGTAGGCTGGTGAATACATTGGTTCTCTTGTATATTGGCAATAAATTCAAGAACAATGAATGGTAGGAAAAAAATGGATAGTCATAACTAGGATAAGAAAAAGAAAATAGTTCCATGCACGTTTGTATTGGAAATGATTCATAGATAACCTGAAGCTTGTTATTAGGGAAAGGACTGATATATAACACAGCCAATATTGCAATATCTCCAAATAAATTTATGGTGTGTCAGCATTGGAGTAAGGTACCCAGTGTGGATTAGTGGATAGCTCAGAGATTTGGGTTCAGGTCCCCATTTGGCCATGGAAACTCACAGAGGGTGGGTGGCTCTAGTAAAAAAAACCCTACTCAAATATCGTACTTACCTTGAAAATCCTATTAAGGTCACTGTAAGTTGGATACAGCTTGACAGTGCATAATGCACACAACATTGGAGTATAGTATACAGTTTTGGTTATTCCATATAAGAAAATGTATACACCTGGAAAACGTGCAGAAAATATTGTTCAGTATAATCAAGGGACTATAACATCTTTGTTTTGGTAAAAGAATTCAGTCTTTAAGGCTTTTCAGTTGAGAAAAAAGCCAGCTAGAAATATTTAAAGTTTAATGCAATGACATGTAGCATGAAAACGTGGATAAAAGAAATTCCCCACCCCATAAGTCTAGAAGTACAAGATCACCCAAAGAAATAGTTTGGCAGAAAATGCAGAATAGACAATAGGAAATACTTGAACTAGTAAATAATTTGTGGAGTTTGCTGCCCCACATTGTGGTAGTGGCCACTTGATTAGAAGATATTAAGAGGGGATTGGATACATCCTTTGTGGATAATTATTCCCATGCCTTCTAGTCATGACAGCTATATGCAGCCTCCAGATTTCTGCTGGATTGCGCTGGAAGAGAGCTTTTGCACTCATGCCCTGCTCATATGTACCTCCCAGAGGCATCAGTGTGGCCATTGTGGGAAATATGATGTTGAGTCTACTGGTTTGCTCCAGCAGGTTTCTTCTTATACGTATTTTTAATTGGCTTTTATAAAATTAGAGCTATTTAATTTTGCTCAAAATGGTGTTTGGAATGTTAATAGGATTGTGTATGTCAAGAAGGTTTATATAGAATATTCTCTCCTCCCCCCCCCATTTATCTCTGAACCAGTGTGTAAGGAAGTTTCTTTTCTATTTTAACACCATAATATATGCCTTTTCCCTTAAAAGGGAGAAACAATTACCAGCAAAAGATCAGTTAGAATTATGAGAAATCTGCATGAAGCACATTGATTTGGATCTGATTCATGTTAGACTCTTAATGCAAGCATGTGTGGAATCTATTGCAGGGCTGCCTATCTTGGCCTCCCCCTCCCAAAAAAAAACACACAAAAACACAATGAGGTGACCAGTCCTGGGAGTCATTTTCTTAGCCCTAGCTGCTGCTGCCATCTTATCCCATCCCCGCAAGCTGTGCCCCCTCCTTCTCTAGCAACAGTATATTTGTTGATGCCTTTTGGACAGGTAAACTCCTATCTCTTCTGGGCACAGGCTGACAAATGTGAAGAAACTTAAGAATTCTTGTAAGAAATATACTATTTCTTCTCCATTTGCCAATCCCTACTTTCTGGCAGAAATAAGTGGGTATTGGCAAATGGAGAAGAAATAGCATATTTCACCTTCCTTCCTTCCTAAGTAAGGGACAGCATAAGAGTAGCTTAAGCTGTTTAGTAGAACAGGGATATAAAATTCTGGCTTTTCTATGCAGTACTTTAAGAATTTGAACTTATGCCAACAGTGTCAGTTCATTATTTTATCAGTAAGGCCACAGTATTTCTCTCTTCTAGTAAAATGTACATTATACTGTTGGGCCAAATTCCCTCAGAAATCTGTACTTCCCTGTGCAAACTCAGAAAATGGTTTCTTTCTTTCCAGACCAATGGGGTTTGTCATGCCCTTATTATGCAACTAGTTTACAGGAGCTCATCCTTCCTTCCAATCTTTCCAGTGTATCTTCAAACATTCATTTTCTATCCAGTTACTTATCTGGACTCTTGTTCTAGTGGCAGCCATTGATTGGAAAAAAGTAGCAAGGTCTCTCTCTTTTTTCTTTTCCAGAATCTGGCATTGTTCTTGGGGTTAGAAATAGAATCCTCTATTTTCTCATAATTCTGTCATTACAGCAGCAAAAAAAGGCAAGTAGATGAGTGGGAGAGAAGACTGAGTTCTAGTTAGGATTAATTCTGAGATGAAGATGATCTTTTGAGGCTATAATGTTTGCATCATCATCTTTTGAGGCTATAATGTTTGCATTATCTTTGAAATTAGCGTTACAAGCCTGTAAGGTAGGTGTGTGTTTCTACGTGCATGCTACTTTAGAATGAAAAGATAAGTTCCTGGCCCTAGCAATGTACAGTCTGAACCATAGATGCATGAGAATAACGAACGTAGAGGAACTGAAGTAGGGTAAAGAGTAGAAGACAATGAAAACTATAGACTGGGAAGGACTTCCGGCTGTATTTAGGTATGGAAAAGATATTTGCTATATTCCTTGTTGATTCAGGGTGTCATAGCATGACTAGATGAGAGATTTTGTAATCCATAAGATCGTTTGCTTCAGCATAAGAGAAAAGTAGTATTCGTCTCATCAAGATTTTGCAGTTTACCAAAAATGGGGTTGTCTTTACAAAATTAATGTACTTTCTCTTTAAGAAGCAAAGCACTCCCCACACTGCAATCACAGAAGGACTAGCTGATTGTTGTGATCCAGAGAACCTATCTGGAACTGTAGATTTCTAAAAAATAACAAAGCATCAGGTATTCCAGTTTCATACAATTGGGCATATTACATAGTTTGCATTAAAGCATAAAGTCGATAGCAACTGAAAACATCTTGCCCTTTCACAATATGGGGTGGTAATGGGATGCAGTTCCTCATCCTTTCCTGTAAAGTCTGGATTCAGTGGCCTTATAGGCCCCTTCAACTACATTCTTCTATGATGAAACAAGCTAGGATGTACATCTCTAGTTGTAACTACTTTATGTTTGTATTTATGTATCAGATTACAAGGTATTCTTGTACTTTTGACCACACTTTAAAGGAATTTCCTGATAAGAACTGATTAGTAATGAAATAGGTTGTCTCTGAAGGTGGTGGACTCTCCTTTGTTATAGGCTTTTAAACATTGCTCAGGCATGCTCTACCTGTAGATTTCTTGCATTGGCAAGAGGTCAGACTACATGATCTTTGGGTTCTTTCCATTATTCTATGATTTTATAATTCTACTGGACATGTGTATATGCAGATATGTACATAGCTGTGCTCCTGTCAACATTTTCAGGGTTAGAGTGACTTTGGGGTATACTACTTATATTAATACCCTGTTTCTCTCTTGAAGTAGCTAAAATAAGGAATATCTTCAAAATGTCTCATATGCTTCTAATCATTCTCTGCCTGCGCATTTACTAGTAAAATCATTTGTCACTAGCAGGAGTGTGAATCTTTTATTCACATGGTCATTTCACTAAATACCTTGTAAATACCTTTGGTTGTTATGGGCACATTTGCTCATGGGATAGCCACAGAAAATTATATGACCCCCCCTTTTCTTTTGTACTTATTCTGTATCAGTCTCTCTCATCTTCTTAATTGTAGAATGTTCTGCTAACCTGAAAACTGAGCATATTCAGTTCTAGAATGTAGATCAATGAAAGGTTGAAGAGCTCATATGTTAATAGATTAAGGACATATTTTGATCCTTATTCCCCACCTCAGCCCGGCAAACTGAAAACCTCTGTTTATGAAACCCTGACAAGCTTACTAATAATGTATCGTTAGAAGATTTGGTTGTTACTCACCTGTGAGATGTTTGTGTACATTTTTCTGTCTCTGTAGCTCAGAAGGAAAATTATAGAAACTTGTGCTACTCAAAATATTTACAAATTGAGAACTGGGTGGGGTGGGAAGCCTTTAGATATGGCAAAATGTTTTAAAACTTATTTTACTCATCCAAATCATGATGTATCTTTTTTTAAAAATCAAATTGAGTGTGACCGAAAAGGGCTACTACCTTATAGTTTTAAAAATCATGTTCTCTTTACAATTTGAAAAATGGATTATTTCTGTTCTTGTTATAGTATGTACTATATGTATGATCTTATGTACTATAGTACATGTTGCACCTGTTCAGACATAAGTAGAGGACATTATTATAGCTGTTGTGGAGACAGGATTCCTAATATATATGTGTTTGGGGGAAGGGAATGCTTGGAGAATTGCCCTCTCTTAATTTGTTTACTGGCAGCCTTTTCTAGAGCTTCCCTCCTCCGAGCAAGATCAGTTTTCCCTGCTCCACTATTGTCGGGGAAATCTATCTTCAGGAGTTGCTTTCTTAAAAAGATCTCATGCTCAGTAATCAGTGGGCTTTGTGTCGTTTGCCTGTCAAAAGAGATATGTTTACACCTTCCATGCATGTGTTAAAAGCTATCAGGTTACAAAGCAGAGTGGCTGATGCCTTCCAGCCCTCCCTGCTAATATGCACAAAAATGTATTTATGATAATTATGTGGACTGCCTGGAACAATGCATTCCAACATCCTGTAACATAAATAAGGAAGGTGGGGCCAGCTGACATTAAACGGCTTGTTTGCCAGCAATCCTGATCCCCACTATATATATATCTGTATTTGTATCTATGCCCGTTCTGTTACACGGTCTCAGCCTGGCAGCGTTGAACCTGTTGCTGCATTAGCTGAGTTGTATTTTGCTAGATAGGGGAAGGAGGGTTGTCTGCTGTCTGGTAGGAGGGCTTTGTCTGTGTGTGCTTTTCTCCCTCTCTCTCTCTCTCTTTCTGTCTCTCACACTCTCGCTTGCTCTCTCTCTCTCTCCTCTCTCTCTTTCTCTCGTCTCTGTGGTTTGTAAGGTAGGTTGCAGTGTGTGTATATACACAACATCAAGAGCAGGAAAATGGACTCATTAGGGAGGCAGGCAGTCATTACCATTCACACTGCACTTCCAGGGAGACAGCGACTATGAGGAGACACACTGAGGACTGGGGAACAAGGTAGGCCAGCCAACTTTTATAAAAAAAAGAGAGAAAATTTTGTTTTCCTTCCTCCATAATCCCTCCCCTGCCTGGACACTTGTCTATTATCTCATCTCTTCCTGCTTTTTATTTTATTTTGGGGATGTAAGTTTGTGAAACCTATGTGTGAGCTTAAATTTTGGAACATGTATAGGCCTTCCTCTTCACAAATCCCCTCCCTCTCTTTCCACTTATTTAAGAATGTGCTGCTTTATAATAATTCACCTCAGTTACTTTTTCAAAATTTAAATGAGTGAAGGAAACAAATATGTTTGTTTTTTCAACATTAGTTCCAAGTAAATCAATATCTTTCACTCCTTTACAACAACCCCTCTCCGTATGTTACTGGCTTTCTGCTTTTTTCCCCTGTTCTGTTTATATAGTTCCATCTGTCTGTCCATATATCATGTTCTTCTTGTTTACTGCTAAATGTTTTTGTTGTGGTGGGTGTTTTTGGTTTTGGGTTTTTTTTTCTGGTTAGTATTTGGCAAACAGTTTTAACTATTAATGCCAGTGACCGGAGATTACAGTGACTGCTCTTTGTTTAATATCTCTTGTAAGTTTAAAGTCCATATTTACTATATATAAAAAAGCAACTTGGAAAGCAGGCTGTTTTATTTTGAAAAAGATTTGAAAATATTAATAATCCTTCTTTTGGGAGTAGATGTTCTTAAATGTTTTATCGGACATGTATGTATCTGTCCCAGCTAATTTTTTTCAAATTTTCCTGCTGGTTTGTCAGAGACAAAAAAAAAATTGATTTTGCTCATCTGTTATAGTATATAACGTTCCTGTTGAGGAATATGAATTTAAACTTTCTAAAGGGAGTTGTCATCCATGATTTCTAACCCATTCACTCCCATCATACATATAACACTTTCCAGCATACTCACTCTCTTGAAGTATTTTTCCGTCTTGCTCTTTGTCGATGTAGGAAGAAGATACCTTTTACAAAGTGTCTTGAGATACATTGCCATTTCTTTCAGTTTTCTTGTAAGTCATACGTTGTTTCAAGCATCTAGGATGTTTGTGAAAATATTTTTGTTTTGCCAAAGATGATGGTGTAATGTGTTCTGTAGCCCTTTTCAAACCAAGGTATACTCCACGACCACCTATGAGAGATCTAAAGCCTGTCTAAACTGATCCATTTAGAATGGTTTTTAAACCAGAGCTCATATCAAGGCTTCCACAGTGTAAAACTGCTACTCTGCTGGCCTCATGAAAGGAGGATGAGAGAAACTGGAAGGGAGTTACATAAAAACATTCTGGAGAATCCATGTGTAATTTCTGTACTATAGTAAATGGATGATAATCAGTGGAGATATTTCAGTAATGACAATCTGTTTAAAAATAAGATTATTAAATAACAATAGAAGCTTTATTTTAAATTGCATTATGCCTTTCTTGATAACACAAAGGAGGCCTTATAGCTATTTACCTAATCCACCTAACACTGTAGAAGAGGTGGCTCCTGTCATTCATTTGTTCATTCTTTGGGGATGATAAAAAGTTTCTGATGCTATCAGTACTGTGCAATGAAAAAAATACAACATAAATAATTTTTTTGAAAAAAATATTTTTTAACATGTAGACTTTCTACCCCAGCTGACACTACCTCTTTTTGAACAAGCCAAGTTAATTAAAACTAGTGCAGCAAATGATCAGCAGACTTGGCAAGTGGATAACCACTTCTGATAATAATGCATTCTTTCTAACCCTAGATTTTGATCCAAGTAGACTTGGGGGAAAAGTTCGGTTGAAAGCAGTTTCGTTCTCTTTAAAGTAAGCTATTTAGGATTGGAGGTTTACAGTTTTCTACAACATCACATGGATTATTTTACTTCATTTAGTAATTCAGCTATCTATTTTAAGTTGTCGTGATGTGTTTATTTAAGACAACTGCTTCAATAACTGCTTTTCAGTTTGCTTTTATATTCCTGTAGATGCGCATGCGTGTGTGTGCGTGCGTGAGCGCACACACACACATACACACGTGAATTGAATATGTGAATTTGTAGACTGATGTGTATGTAGCTTCTGATTGCAAGCCCTGAAGCTTGTTCTATGAGCCAGGGAAGTAAAGAGAGCTGTGCTTAAATAGTAATTACTTCCAAAGAGCAATTTGGTGGACAACTTGGTGGGCTTCAGCAGCCATTCAACATGGGTCCATGAGAGGTTTGTTTTATTTTTGGACATCTTATGCTTGTCTTTAAACCAATGTAAGTTTAAACTTTATTACAGGATCACTGTTTTACTTATAGGAATTTTTGCAGGCCTTTTATTATATTTTAAAGTAAGATTTACTGACTTTACAGAGTAGGAAGAAGTCATCTTGATCGCTGTACATCAGTTTTTTTAAAAAAAACAAGAGATTAAAGTATATTGCTAAATTCTGTGAGCCTTGGGTAAACCGAATGTTGCATTGCAGGAAGCAAAGCTGTCTGTGAAATACTTTTGCTCTTTTCTCAGTCAGATGAAAAGTGTTGATTTTGTTTTACAGAGAGAGCTTGCCATTGAAAATATTTAATCTTTTGTGCTACACATTTTCTTGCAAAAGTACTGTTCATCAACAGCAAAGTCTGTTCGTAAGTTGCATTGAGCATTAGGAAGTAAACTTAAATTCAGAAAGGTACAGTTTGATGTGAGCAGTAATGTGATGAACTGCATTAGCCAGTGTTGCTGAGAATTACATATTATGCACCTTGCATAATATGTCAAAGCTCTATTCTGTCACTAGTAGTAGAACATCTTACACGAGGGTTGATTTGGTCACATTATGCTGTATTTTAGCAATGGAACAGACAGTATCTAACACACCTACTTGAGGAAGTGCTCTCTCTGAAGTAGCTATTTCATGCCTTGCCATGCCCTGTAGCTAAAACAGTTTAGATTGGCTGATGAATGTCTATTTTTCTTTAACTCCTTTGAGAGTTTAGGCATTGTCTACTTCTTCATGGGATCAGAATGTGGAAATAGTAAACAATCATATTTGGCCAACAAACTGCCACTGACTCAAATGTTTTTTTTTAGGGGGGTGGGAATATTTCTTTTTCTTCCATCCTTTCTCCTTGTTAGCCTCTATTTGGCTTTTAGGCTCCCAATCTAAGTTCATTGTCTTCAGTGGACTTTGACATAAGTCTTTATGGAAGAGGAAAAATATCAGCCCTATTTATTTTGATGAAA
This sequence comes from Pogona vitticeps, assembly GCF_051106095.1. NCBI lineage: Eukaryota > Metazoa > Chordata > Lepidosauria > Squamata > Agamidae > Pogona > Pogona vitticeps. The sequence goes on along the minus strand of NC_135785.1, from coordinate 232,703,013 downwards.
TCATATTTCTGATCTAGTTTCCTGATCTATTCTGAATTTTAAATGTTCTACACTTCATATCTGTTCCACAAGTTCATCTTAAACTTATGGGTGAATAAATACATAGCATTAAAATGGTAAAAGAAATAATAATCTTAAAATCCTTCTTGCATTCTGTTGTCTGGGATTATAAATTACTTTCAGATAACTCTACAAGATTTTAGGCTCTGTAAAGCATTGTTTTTTTTCAGGAAGAACTGTTTCAAGCAATATTCTGTATAGTGAGAAAAATAAGTGACCTGTCAGGATTAATTTTGTGCTTATGTAATTTTTTGGAAGACTTACCTGTGGTAAAAATGAAGATGTTTCCTGTTGTGTGGAGATTCAGGTAATAATGTTTAATTTCAGATTATTTGGGTTGTTTTTTTAAAAATTAAATTATGATAGTTCTTTTAGAAAGCATTTCATTGGAAAGTTTTATTCTGTCAGCAGCTCTTCTCTCTGTACAAAGTTGGCAATACTGATTCTTCAGCAATGGAGAAAATACCAGTAAACAAAAGTGAAACCGGCTTCATATTAAATTTTGTCTGGTTTAAGTAAACAGAAAGTAAGCAACTGGCATTTAAAAAAAACCACCTACATTTTAAAATGCTGACATTCTCTCAGAGGACAATATTGTTATTATATGAAGAGTCAGATTTGGGGCTTTTTTGGTTGTATTTGCTAATTTTACACTGAAGCAAAAGTTTGCTTCTCAGTCTTGGGACCAATTCAGTTTAATTGCAATGTGTTGTGAATATTCTTGTTTGATTTAAAATAATCTAAACATTCAAGCCTGAAACTTAATGCTGCTATATATCTCTATTATTATCTTTTAATTATAAATGAACACATTTTGCTTTTCTGTAGCACTAGTGCCTTTTTCTTTGGTTATTTGGTGTAGCTTTTTCTTAGTCTTTTAAACTCATTAACTAAAGTATTTATTTCTGCGAGACTTCAGAGAAAGACACTAGGAGTTAAGAATTTCTAAGGAGCAATTATAAACATATAACTTCTTTAGATTGCCAGGTCCAGTTTAGAATCAGTAGACAGACTTATAAAAAGGGTCACCATATATAGTTTTAATGATGAAGGCTGTAATTTCAGAATTAAATGAGTACAAATTTGTGTGCTACTAAAATCAAGTATTATGAGCCCCATTATATGTAATTTAGATTGCATCTGCTGTCATATATAAAATGAAATTAAAAATAATGCACGTTTACTAACTGTGGCTTTGATTAAATGAGACTGATGCAGGGGAAGCTGTCTTATAGCTTCTCTTACTTGGTTTTGAGTAAGCTGGCTCTCACTTAATAGTGAACCATAATCATATTATTTTGCAAGGGGGGTGGGACACGTCAGTATTGTTGCCTGTGCTTTACCAGTTCTGTAAATATCACAGCTTGTTGAATTTACACTCTTAATACCAAAAGATTGTTCTGATCTAGTAGCGTTGTACTGCCACATGATGAGTGAGAAGATTATGAAATCCATTCCTACTTTCCTCTCTTCGATGTCCCGTTCCCAGTCATCTGCCGGTTATGTAACTTTATTTTTTAAAAAATATATAAAAATTCCTCTAAATGGCAAGCAGTGTAAAAGTACGTACCACATCCAGTTTAACTAGTACATTGCATGGAGTAGTTCTGATGAGGAGGTTTTAAACTTCAAACTGGATTTTGGGAGATTGTGAACCAGGCTCCTAATAGAGGTGGTTTCTGGATCATGTGGGGGAGATTCAGTTCCCAGGTCTGAGAGAGTTGGCCCTCTCCATCTGATCATAAAACACCTATGACTCAGAGGCTCCTCCCCCTTTAATTACTTCCCTCTTATCAAAATTCATTCCTTTCTTACATAGCCTACTATTGTGTCATTTTAGATAACTGAGATTCCACCTTACCGGGGTGTAGTGAGCCAAACCTTTTTCTGTGTGCCTCTTTAACTCCAGTGTTGCTGTACCACTAAACTTGTTTACAGCAAATCGTAGATAAAGGAAGGAATTGGGCTACAAGAAAAAGGACGGGGAGCAGTCAGGTTTGCATGGCTTGAGAACATAGATATTAATCTCTGCATCCAGTTATTCTGAGGTACTAATGCTTTTCATCCAGAAGACACTCACAGTTCAAATGTGCAGCAGGGGGGTTCAGTGATTCTTGTCTTCCTTCAGGTAGCAGAACACTGTGCTGATCTTGGTCGCAATTTGTGTTTGGCTGCTTTGTAAAGAAGACTGAGCATCACAGAGAACACAGTAAGGAGCACTAAGAGTTTTTGGTGTTCATTCAGCCTATAATAAACTATTCCTTTATCTTCCCCTTATTAATTAAATTTCATAAGATTTGAGGCATCATGAATGTGTATCATAGTTGCACATACATACATATACATGTGCAATTAAGGAACTTATTTTGCCTGTCTTGACAATTACTGAAGAGATAGAAAAACATGAGTTTTGTAGAACTGATAAAGGAACCACTGTAGATGAATAATAAAGATGAATAAAACAAGCTTAAAGGACATCTGGCAGTTAAGGGTTATATGTTGCAGTAATATAATTCATACTGGGAGTTTATTAAACTTACTTCTGGTGAAACCAATGGAGTGACTAAACAGGTATGTTTCCTATTGTTTGTGCTGTGTTCTTCACTTTTCCTTTTGAACTTTATTCTGTCCACTATGTTAGTAGTGATCATGAGTAGATCTTGGCAATGAGTACAGTATACAGTATAGTTCCTTTGGTTGGTAGAGTTTTCGTTGTTTTGTAGCATTTCTAGTCACATTATTTTTTGCCTTGCTTTTGACTTGTGTGATTGGCTCTATACGTAGTTTGGGGCAGTTGCTGGACATGCCCAAATTACATTGTGAAGGAGAGCGTGTTAGTGAGCCGTCCTCAACCACAAATGTGCAGGAGAAAACTTACGGATGTGTAGAGGGCATACTTATAAATATAGAAGAGGAAGGAATAACAGAAAGGAAGGAAATAGAAGTGTGTTTGTCAGAAGATCAAGGGGAGGAGAAAGAGGAGGAGCAGGATCTGATAGTATGGGAGGAGGTGATAAAAGAATGGGGTGATGCGTGAGATTTTAGAATTGAAACGGATGAGATAAAGAAAGGGATGAAAGATTGTGCGGTACAGTCAGAAAGAGAAGAAGCTTCTACTAAGGTCTGTGACTTGTTAAAGGATTTCCCAAATTTAAAGAATGGTGGAAGACTGCTGCCAGATCTGGATCGCCAGATCCGGAGCTACCTAGAGTAGAGAAGAAGGGATTAAAACCCTTAGAATGGAAAGTAGTAGTTTACCCTCGCAACCAAGGTGGGGGGAGGAAAGTGATTCATCCCAGTCCCTCTTACAACGTCCCACCTCTAGAAGGGGACTGGGCAAGACACCCTTGCTGTGGGATGGTGTGTGGAGTAAGGAGTACCCCATTGAGAGAGATGACCGATTGCAAGTGCTTTGGTCCAACCCCGCTGCGAGAAGTGGCATATTTACTCCAGGAACAAAGGTTTTGAGTTATAAGACATTGCCAGAATTAAGTTGTTTAGATCCATTTAATTTAGTCAATCTCGACATTGAAGTTAATAAAGTTGAACCTGTTGAATTTTTAAAATCGTCTCCATCTCTTATTTCTGCCAAAATGAGGAAACCGTCACCAGCTCATGAAGAACCTGATCACAATGGCGCCCAATATGGGGCGGTCCCTCAAGCGGGAAAGGAAGAAATGTCAAAACTTCAAAGGACTATTGAGAGGCACGAGAAATTGATAGAAAATTTGGCTGAACAACAGACATTTTTGACTAAGAGGATCATGAAACAAGAAGCAGAGGAAAATAAATTGCAAAAGAATTGTGTGTAGAATAGGGGTGGATTAGTAGCGGGACCAGCTCCAATTAGAATGCAGAAGCTGAGTTCTACTGATGATCCAGACGTAGCCGCGGAGTGGGCAAAGGAGCAATGGACCCCCTGCTTCACGGGGTTGTTACAAGAAGTGATAGATACCTTGAGCCTGGATGAGGCAGCTTGACATGACGTCGTGAGAGCAGCGATTCTGCAAACGTTGAATTTAACAGAAGAGGCATATAGGAAAAGGTTCAGAAAATTAAGATTGAAGGCAGGAGTATACCCACGGATGCTTGCTCAAAGAATGAGACCTAATTTAGTGCGTTCCTAAAACCCGAGGAGAGATTGAAGGAGAAGTTGATGGAAATAATTACAATGGAACAGTTGATTAACACGCTGAGTACAAACGTAAAGAGTTGGGTGCAGAAGAACAATTCAAAGAACTTAGAGAGCACGCTCCGCTAGGTGGAGGATTATTGCTTGGCAGAGGAAGTCAATAAAGAAAACTCCGCCCCATGGGGAGAGCAAGGTAGAGCACATGAAAATATGCCACTGCCAAACGCAGCAACCAGTTCGCGACGAGCCCCAGAGACGTATGGAGCTGTGAAAACCCATGGGCAACCGTTTGAGCCAGTGGCTCCGAAACTAGTGCGACCAATTACAGTCGACCAACGCATGTATGAGCCAGGCACCGGTTTAAAAGAAGGCAAAGACGGAAGACCAGTATGCTTCGATTGTGGGCTACCAGGACACGTGAGACGGGATTGCCCAGGGACCGACTGTTCTGGGTAGGGCAGCAAACGAAATTGATAGTTAAATCTGGGCCGGAACATGTAGGTTGGGAAGTAGAAGCATGGGTGAATGGTGAAAAGAAGCGGGCCTTGATTGATACAGGATGTGGCAAGACTTTGTTACGAGACTTGAGGGGGGGGAAAAAGGAGGAAGGACTAGTGGTGAAATGTATATGTTTAGACTTAACAAACAACATGGGCTGAATTGAATGTAGGAGAAGAAACATGCCTTTAGTAGATCAACCTTTCTAGAGAAATAGATATAGTGGGACCGTTATTATGGTCAACAGGAGGGCATATTCACATATTGGTCATCATAGATTATGCCACCCACTACCCAGAAGCGATCCCTCTAAGGTCTACTACAGCTAAGGTGTTAGTGAGGGAATTGATGCAGGTATTCTCGTGACTAGGTTTTCCTAAGGAAGTTCTAACCAATCAAAGTACAAATTTCATGAGCCAAGCCTTCAAAGAAATGTTGGAGGTGAAACCAGTTCATATAGCTGTTTACCACCCACAGACTAATGGGCTAGTGGAAAGGTTTAATAAGACATTTAAAAGTATGTTAAGAAAATTAGTAATAGAAAAGCCCCGAAGGTGGCATTTATCGATAGCCCCACTAATGTTTGCAATCAGAGCGGTGCCACAAGCCTCCACAGGCTTCTCTCCATTTGAAATGATGTATGGGTGGAACCCAAGGGGAATCTTAGACCTGGTGAAGGATAAGTGGGAGAGTGGAAAAGATGAAGCTCAGATAGTGGTACAAGTGATTGAACTACCTATCTACGAAAGGTAGTGGGAATAGCAAAAGAAAATCTGTTAAAAGTGCAACAGGGGCAAAAAAGGAGATATGATGCTAAAGTTAAACATAGACAGTTCACACCAGGACAAAAAGTGTTGCTACTGATGGCAGCTGAGAACGTTAAGTTACTTGCTAGATGGCAAGGTCCATATGAAGTCTTTCAGAAAATATGGCCAGTAGATTAGGAAATAGCAATGCCGGATAAGAAAAAGGGCACCTTTCATGTAAACTTTTATTGAAAGAGTGGAAAGAACGAGAAGCCCTGTGGGGAGAGGTGGGAGAAGAAAACTTTGGCCCAGAGGCAAGAAATTGCCTACAAAAAGCTCTCAAGCTTACCCTTAATGAAGAATTAGACAAAGGACAACAGCAGGTGAGAGAGTTAGAACAAGAATTCCAGCATGTATTCTCAGAATTACCAGGGTATACCACTCTAATTGAACACCCTATTGAAACATTGCTGCAGGTGGTGGTGAGATCAGGAGGAAGGAATTGGCCCAATCACTTGAAAGAAACAATAAATAAAGAGGTTGATAAGAGTGGGACGACACGTGAGATTTTAGAATTGAAACAGATGAGATAAAGAAAGGGATGAAAGATTGTGCGGTACAGACATAAAGAGAAGAAGAAGCTTCTACTAAGGTCTGTGACTTGTTGAAGGATTTCCCAAATTTAAAACTGGTGGAGGATTGCTGCCAGATCCAGAGCTACCTAGAGCAGAGAAGAAGAGAGTTTGAATTTTTAAAATTGTCTCCGTCTCTTATTCCCCCCAAAATGAGGGAATGTCACCAGCTCATGAAGATCCTGATCACAGACATCTTTGATGATGTGCATAGTGGGGCATATTGACAAAGTGAACCCTACTTCTTTTGCCCACCTTGTTCTTATGCTAGTAAAAACTGCAGCTGCAATGCTATTTGAACATTGCATTTTCAAACATATATTTCTCCTATTTCAGAACTATAGTTTTGCTATAGCGCCAATAGTGATAGAGCACTAATTCGAATGCTTACTATGTTGTGTTACTTCAGCAGTTGTTAACTTGCTAAACATTCAGACAAGAGAAGTGATTTGAATGCTAGAGAAAAGTATAAGTAAGAAGGTGATGATAGTGTCAGAGAAGGATAAGAGGGATGGGGGGCTTTGTGTATGTGTGGATACTTGAAACCCACCTTCACATGATGCCAGGGTGCAGTGCAGAGCTTTGCATCAACTTGGGATAAATGTGTATGTAATCATGCCCTAAGATTAGTTCCAATATCACTGCTGGAGGCCAGCATGATCTACAGATGTAAAGACTCAACATTTGAAAGGTATTGTCTTGATAACAAAACAAAGGAGCAAATATATCAGTATTTCTTTCAGCAAGTTCTCAATCCTATACATAGTCTGATAAAGCATTTAAATAATAATTTATATTCTCTTTGAAAAAAATGTTTTATGGCTGCATATAACAAGATCTAAGCAAAAAACATAACAGTGTATTTTTAAAAACAAATTAGCAAATCATATGCTAATAAGACATAAGACATAAGACATAAGAAATTTATTTGTCATTATTTGTCATAATAAAATGTGCAAGTCACTAAAGTTTCCTCTCTTTTAGTAGCCAGTCCTGTCCAGATGTATTTATTTATTTATTTGATTTATACTCCGCCCATCTGGCCTAAAAGGCCACTCTAGGCGGCTTCCAGTGAATACAAAGAGTAAAATAATACAGAGTTACATAAATCATAATTATAACATGCACAATACAAAAATAGAACTAAAATAAATAAAGAACAAGAGAAAATCAGGTGTTAGCTGGAGGGAAGGCCTGAATATATAGCCATGTTTTTAGTTGCCTTTTAAAGGTGCCCAAAGTGGGGGCTGCGCGGATCTCAGGAGGGAAATTATTCCAGAGGCGAGGAGCCACCACCGAGAAGGCCCGTTTTCATGTCTTTTCCCTCCGGGCCTCTCTCGGCATTAGGCTCCTCAGCCTCACCTCCTGGCTTGCACGGGTGATCTGCGTAGATCTTGGTGGGAGATCTATGATAATGCAGGTGGTTTGGCCCAGCTAAAGCAAAGTTTGATGATGGTAGGAGAAACTTGGATTCACATATTTGATACACTAAACAAGGCATACAGTGGTGCCTCACAAGACGAATTTAATTCGTTCAGCGGTTAATGTTGTCTTGCAAAAAATTCATCTTGCAAAATGCGTTTTCCCATAGGAATGCATTGAAATCTAATTAATGTGTTCCTGTAGGCAAAAAAAGTAAGAACAAAGTCAAATTTGGTTTCCAAAGGTTTTATTAAGTGCTCTTTAAAGCCATACATATTGTGCAGATGATTTTTTAAAAATTCAATAAAAACTTTAACTTTTTAATCATCATAGAAAAACATTTAAAAATCAGCAATCCTGAGGCAGGAACAAAAAACGGAAAACATTCATCTTGTGAAGCACGGCCATAGGAACATTTGTCTTGCGAGTTTTTTGTCCTGCGAGGCATTTGTCTTGCAAGACACCACTATATAGTACTTTTGAGGCCAAGGACAGAAGAAAGCCAGATCAAGTTTGAGTCATGGTGAGGCTGTCAGGACTATGGTTTATTTAGCTTTAATGGCAGACCCCTTACCTGTAGCTAATGCAGTAAAATCAAAACAATTTGATTACATACAATAAGTTTAGGACTACCTACAACACAGTGTGCTATAATATGGAACAAAGATGGACAGAAACTATAATATCTTGGTAAGATTTCCAAGTAAGCCAATGAAAGGCTACAGTGACTTCTTACAACATTATTAACGTAATTTCTAAAAATTTGGAAAATTACCTTAGTAGTGAGTAACCGACCTTTGATTACTAGCACAGAAATAGTAACCCAGAAAGAATGCCACCTTCCAATTGGTCACCAAAATGTAAAAGGTGAGACCAGAATAAATTCTATTACTTTTGCTTTAGTATTATCTCAAACACATGCATTATCAATGTGGCACATGTATCCATACTGCCTTATCATATGTTGACCTCCTACTAAAGAACTGTGTAAGCTGTATAATTTACCTGATTGTCACAGCTGGAGCTTTTCATAACTCCTGTAGGATTGCAAATTACCTTGCCTTTTAAAATTGGAGTTTTGAACATATACTTTATTTGCAAAACACAGTCTTTTATTCTTAGGCACAAAGATCTGCTAGAATAATGTCTCTGAAACCCTAAACATGATTTAAGCTACAATTATGGATTAGCTATAATGTACAGTTGCAGCTGTCCATTGTAGTTATAATGTGCAGGATATACCATTGTAGCCAATTTATGATGTCTTTTGTCACAGGTTTTTTTTGGGGGGGGGGAATTGGAATTAGAGAATTACCATTAAGAGGTATTGTGGCCACAGAGCTACACCATCAAAGCTGACAAGTACTCCTGGTAACCACAGAAATCGGTTTTAAGATGTTCAGTTGATTTCAACTCATGGATGGACTTTTTGGTTTCCTAACAGCTTCTTTAATTATTTCAGCACTCTTTTATTCTCCTCTCCCTTCCTCCCCCCTCTTTCTCTTTCCTGTCTCCCCTTCTTACCCAGCTGATGCATTCAGTTGTTTTCGAGGATTCAAAATTCACTCCAATTTGACAGAGGGTGTTCTGTTGCCATTTTTTAAAATACTGACATTTCCTAAATAAGCCAGTTCTTTCTGAGCCATACAAACTTTAAGCCATTTGTCCTATGAGCCAGCACAGTTCTGACTGAAATGTTTCACTGCTGTGAAAGCAGCTGTTCCTGCCTAGTTCAGAAGCCTGCAATATTTCTTCAACATTTTGTTCACCTAAACCATACTGATTGTTCGTGTCTGTATATAAAGAAAAAATCCCTGAACCTCCTCCACCAACACCACCCAGTCCCACGTAAAGATGTGGTATGTTTTCTTCTCATGTTTCCACTAAATTATTTTGTTACCTTGCCGTAAAGGTTTTTTCTTTAATCTGATTTTTCCCTGGATTTTTTAGCTTTTGCATAGTAAAAAAAAATCCTCCCTGCTTTTATATGACATTTCAATTCTTAATAATTAACATACAAATAAAGTCAGTTATCACTGGAGCTTACTTTTTAAAATATATATGCTTACAAATAATTATCTACATGATCAAAGGATTAAGAAGTCAGTATATAGTTAAATATACAACTGTAGCAAGCAGAGTTCTCTAACTCTACAGTGTTCTTGTTGTGAACAGTGCATAGAGTAATACCAGTGTGGACTGTAGGAGCAGAATGTTATTTGCTTCTATTACCCATCCAATGCATATAAAGATATCCTTTCGGAGCTCTTTAAAGCTGGCTTCACACTGCCCTCTGGACTAGGTTGGCCTCATCTTCAGTGGTGTCTTCATCACTGTTTACATTTGACCCACCAATATTAAATAAGTTAAATAAAATCGAGTATGCAATTAGAGGACCCAATATTCCTTTTAAATTTACAAATTAATTTATTCCTTTTTTTGTATTTATTATTTTTATTTACTTGTCCATATCAAGACATGTCTTATCTTCTAATGTCTTTTCATATGACACATTTTAAAAAACTGATTTAAGTGTTTTAAAAATTCAAAATGTATTGTGGAATGTCCCCATACTACAGGCTTGTTAGTGCCTACTTCTGGGTAGATGTGCATAGGATTGTACTTCTTTTGTTATTAATATCAGAGCACTGTACAATTTACAATTATGAAATATATAAAATATAAATAAAATTCAAACAAATTAAAATATTAAAATAGATTAGACTATTTTTGACCAGAAGTAGACTGCTTCAATAGTGTCATCTCAGTCATTTATCACATATTTTGTACACATGGTAGTGCATGCACATAAATGCTGCATTTGATTGAATTTTTCCACATTCACAGTAGATTTGTCTTACATTAATTAGTCCAATTTTACTTGATTATTCTTTGATCTTCTTACTCCTCTTCAAAGTCTATGGACTTTCAGGTGGTCCAGACAGAATCATGTCCTGGTGGGAGACACTCTTTGGCATTAATCTACATGGCAAGGTACAGTTTTTGCTCTCTATAGGTTTAGCCTAGCCTCTTCTGGTTTAATCTTTAGAGCTTCAGAGGTGTACAGAAAGCCTGTACACCTCTGAAGGTTTAAGCAGTTGTCTAGGGGGTTGGTCTTTATGGTGTGGATGGGGTTTGGTGCTGTATTCCCTTAAAAATAATACAAACTTTACTATAAAAGCATGACTGGCTTAGTCTGCATCCAGACCTTTTAATGAATTTCATAACGTTAGTAAAGAAAACGGTTGGCATGGTAAAATCCATGCTGATACTTTTCCAACAAGACTTATTCTTCTAAATATTTTTCAGTTGTACTTTTGTTAAAACTACTAGTTTAGGTGAAAAACAAATTAAACAGATAGGCTTGAAGTTTCCTATATCTTCCTGAATCCTTTCATGTGTTTTTTCTCCTAAAATATACACCAATTATCTTTTAAAACAATAATGTTTCATTGGCTGTCTGCCAGTTTATTGCAAGAAAGCATATATTTCTGACAAGTTACATATTGCATGGGAATGATCTAACACGTTCTCATTTGAGATCTGTAATAACTTTGGGGACTGCCATCTGGCCTGAGTGAATTGTAAATTTTTAATTTTATCAATAAGCTTTAACACTATTTATTTGTAAGCAATAATAATAGTTTTTGGCAGATGTCTTTCATTTATTTCTAGTTTTGTTCTTTAACCTGTATACCAGGGAGCAACTCTGTAAACAGGCAGTTACCTAGGATTGTATCTGATTTGTTTCACAGATCCTTAAAATGTTTTTAGGCAGCTTCAGTGTTGGCAGGTTGAAATAATAATAGTTGCCAATTGTTTAGAGAAGAGACACACCAGTTTAATTCTTTTCTCTTACTTCCATTCAGCTTCCTATAAGTTTTATTTACACATTATTAGCTGATATGTATCTTGTATGATACACATTAGCAGCTGATATGTATGGCAATAGTGAGATTGTGGTTCTAGCACAGAAATTTTATGCTGAATAGCTAAGAGATTTGTTAAAAAGCTCAGGTTAAAACTGGCTGAAAATGAAAATATCCTATAACTTTAATGTAATTTCTAGAGTCTGTTTTGAGCACTTGTGCGAATAATAAGAGCATTTATTTGAAGAAGAAGAAAAGGGGTTAATTAGAACAATTTAAAAAAATATTCCTGGCCATTTGGAGGATGGATAATCCTAGCAAACAATATGAGAAGGATAAATATATAAATTGGTTTTAGTGCTCCAGAGAAGGGTAATTGTTCCATGTCAGGATTTACTAATAATTAAATCTTTGAAAACAATGGCAGTCTACACAACAATGCATTTTTGTGGATAAATTATATAGTTAAGTGAAGATGGGGAAGACCTTTAGTAATATTTTTTTATTTATTTATTAAATTTATATCCTGCCCATCTAAACCAAAGTCTACTCTGGGCGGCTAACAATAATAATAGCAGTACAGGCAATGTCCTGACTTACTTGGGAGGATGATTTTAAAATTCTCAGCTTCTACAGACTCCATTTCCTTTATGGGATATCTGACAAATATACAAGTATTTATTGTATGTTATCTTCAAGTTACATAGGTGAAATATAATCATATTCCCTTCCCTTTTCTGCTACTATCCTCTAAATATGTCAATCTTTCCTGGCTCTTGAGTTCATCAGAGAGGAGAAACTACTCATGGCTCTAAATTACTCTGTTCATGTTCTCACCATCCCTGGAGAAACCTCTCCAGCACACCTGTCTCTGTTCTTGTGATCCCTGGAGTTCTTCTTGGCTGCCAGATGATCTCTGTGATCTCACTCTATTCTTCCAGTTTTCTCCTTCAGCTGTCAACACTCTTCCTTCATCTTCTCCCTCTGTTCCTTCCCTCGTGGTTGGCTCCCCATCCATGTTCATCTTTTGAACTTCCTTTCCTACAGAATGGAGCTGCTTTTCTATCTGGTGATCCTTTGCTCTGTCCAAAGATGTTGACCCAGTCGTGGCAGGCAAGTGGCTGTCTGTAACAAGAGGATTTGAGGCTGCCACCTGTCTCTGTTCCATGTTGATCCCTCTGCCCCCCCCCCCCGAGGACCTGAATACTGTATTAAACTGTGCATGTCAAGTAGGTAATATGAACAAGAAAAATGAACAAGAAAATATTTGAACATTGAACTTCTTCCTCATGTAGTATTTTTGTCATGATGTTTTTGATATTTGCTTCCTTATTTTCTCTTTGTATGGTAGCTATGATGGCTTACTGAAAAAAACAGCAGGATAATCTTTTAAAAAATTAAATGTATAATCTGTTGCAAATTGAGTGATGGTAAAATGAGGACATACTTTCTCTTAATGTAAATTAGAATTCTCTTCTGACAAACAAAACTGATGTTTGTTGTAATGGATAGAGCTCGGAATATTATTTTTGAAAGCTAAGAAATTATAGTCTGTTTTAAAAAGAGAGTGATGCGTTAGTCTTTACAAATAGTATGTTCCATACATGTTACTTATTAATTATTATATTTCCAAATCCTACTTAAAAACAAAGACAACAAAAAGACCAAAATCCCATGGCCTTAACATTTGTAGATTAACATATAAACATTATTACATGAAATATCATTACATGAAGCAAACATTAAAGTAAACATTGAAGTAAACATTATTACATGAAATATATATTACTTAAAAGAAAGGATATTTCTGCTGCTATTTTAAAAGGAATAATTTGCGCTGGAATTCTCATGTTGGTGAAAAAGGTAATAGGATATAAATGATTATTTAAATAATTGTCTCTGATTTTAAGAGTGACATTTTCAATACGTCTTACAATTTTAGCAATAAGCAGTTGTGAATGAATCAAAAACAATACTCAGCTAAAAATCAAAACAAACTTGAATAAAATCTTCATACTTTTTAGATTTTCTTTGATCTTTTGGATCTGCAAATTTCAGTTCCTTAGATGAGAAAAGGTGAAAATTAATGAAATCTGAACCCTGTCACTTGAGTTCAACCAAGAGCAAATGACTGTGTATGTCAGAATTGATGGAACTAGCGAGCTTACACTTTTATAGCACCTTTACCAAGGAGTCTCAGAGTATTTCATAAATATCAATGGACTTAGCTGTTTTCTTAATTTCTGTTCGATGGAAAGACATAATTGTTTGTTACATAGCAGTTCAATGAAGGGGTCAGGAATAGATACTTTGTGACACAGCACAAAAACGGTGGGTCTGAACTTTCCAGTTCTTTTTTCTTCAGTTATGTATTTGCCATATTTATAGTTTTGTCCTAATTAGAAGCATTGAATTTATTAGAATTTGCTTCCACTGAAGACTGCAGCTTCATAATGACTTGCTAGAATTTCAGTACTGTACTTTCTTTCATGAGAGTGTTGATTTTCTCCTGGCTATTTTTCTGCTTATAGTGTAATGGACAAAAACAAGAAGCCTTCAGTATATGTAACATAACTTTTCAACCATCCTTTGAAGTTATTAATTTGGTCTTCATATAATCATAATTACCCACTGGATTACAGAGCAGATTTTGAAACCTTTATGCCAAAAAGTAAATTCTACTGAGAGCTGGTTCAGTTTTAAGGTCTTCATTTGGTAACTAATGGCAGAAAACCTGACTGCACTGTAGGGGAGGTGACTATGATTATACATGTTCTAATGACAGAATAGTAATAATAGTATTGTTACTCTGAGTAGTGTGCTATTCTTCATTCATTTGGTAGCTGTAGCTCTTGTTCATTTTAAGGAAGTATCACATAGGTAGACAGAGAAGAAAAACAGCACATTTCCTACACATGGATAGGTTTGCTTGTTCATCTGTGTTCAAATCTTAGTGGAAAAATGAGCATAAATGAGTTTTAATAGTTAATACACAGAAGTACTGGTACAGATAGGGAGGCATATTCAGTGTGGATTACAACAGGTGATGTAAATAAAAACGGGGGTTGTTCACACAGTTTGTTCTGAAAAACTGGTATTTGCAGATGCCGAAGAACATAGTGTTATTGTTTAATTCATTCCAGTTTAAATCTCAATGTTTAATCCTGATTCTTAATGAGCTCAGTTTTTATTGGCCAGAAGCTAATTTTTTCTACATGTCATTAGGTAGAGGTTTTGTTTATATTCATTTGGATAGCCCAACTTGATATTTAATAGCTTACCTGGTAATCATGGATGCCCAGGAATTCCACATATGTGGCATTTGCTTGGCAAATTAAACTAAGTAACCTATTTAGATCAACCTATAGATTGCTGCTGGGCTGAGTTTTGAACAATTTCTTGTGCAATATCCAGTTAAATCAGATTAGTTCTGTTTATTGGACAAGACTTGAGTGTAGAATCACATTCTGTCTGTTATCAGCTAGAAATGTTTTGGTGCCAGTGTAGGCACCACCATAATGGAATATATAAGTTGTTTTTGTAGGCATCCAATGAACCACAACTACATAAAGAACTAGATGGATTTGCCCAAGAACTGTACAGTACTTTCCTAATTATAAGAAACTACGGATGTCTTCAGATTCTGGTACACTGAGGAATCCAGAACCTAAATTGGGGCTAATATCTACTTCAGTGAGTTACTGTAGACGGTGGTTACTTAACTGACGGAGGTCTTTACAGCATAGAAGAGAATAGGGGCATAAAAACTTCAGTATCTATGTTTGGCATTAAGTGTGAAGTTTCTGGATTGGCTAGTCTCAGTGTTATACTAAGAGCAAGGTATATGCCAGTGCAGCAGAGCACTGCGTTATTCTGCATACTAGCCTTCAGGCTTCAATTTTCCAAAATTTTAGGAACCTTCAACTGGATAGTGTATCTTTCAGTTCTGGCGGTTACTCGTATTCATAGCCTGGTGGTGATGGGGTGCCAGGGAATAAAAATTAGGTGTGATACTTTCTTGAGGGTAATGTTTACTTATTTTTTGTTTTATATTTTAGCCTAAAAAGGTAGTTTAAGGCTACAGACCAGAAAGTGTGCTTTATCCTGACTCCATAATCAGTCCCTGTGTCTTATGTGAATCTGTATACTTAAACTTGAATTTTATATGTTGGAATGGCCTGCTTTATAGATACTGAAATCTGATTATTACTGAATATTTGCTTTCTAGTTCAAATATACTCCTGTCTTGTCGCTACAACATTCACCTGTTGTTGAGAGTTTTTACTTACCTATATATGTGAATTTATATATATACCTGATAAACACAAGAATTTTGGGATTTGTTGCAGGACTGACATGCATTTGCTAGATTATTTGCTGTGCTAAATTAAGATGAAGAATTAGTTCACTGGCAGAGAAGTGAGAATAAAAAATCCAGGTTTTATTTTTCACAGATATTAACAGAAGAGAACTAATACTGAACATACAGATTGTTACTGATTTACCTTGTAGAGCAAAAGAATATGGATAAGAGAATTGTGGTACATCAAGTAATGAACAGGGCTAGTGTTGCTATGGAAATGTAATATGGTTTGGGAGGCCTAAGTGAAACAGCAAAACCCAGTCTTATGACACCTTAAAATTATTATTATTTGGACTTCCTTGCAGCCTATTTCTTTAATGCAACCTTGAGTTCCAGGCCATTAAGGAAAGGCTTTGGACAAGGACTGTACAATGAAATTGTCGTCAAGCGAAATAAAAAACCCATTGGAATGCATTGAAAACCGGTCAGTGCATTCCAATGAGGGAAATACCTGCTTGTGCAGTGAAAATCCTCCAAATGGCAGCCATTTTGCAGTCCCTGTCTAGCGAGGAATCCCTCCTTAACACAGTGGGAGAAATTTTGCACAGCGGGGAGTCATTTTGAGAGCCGCCAATCATCTGTTTTTAGATCATCGTTTAGCGAAAAATCGGTTCCCGAAGCAGGGAACTGATCGTCATGAAGCGAAATTTCCCCATTTAAACATTGTTTTGTGATCGCAAAAACCTCATCGTTAAGCAGATTCGTCGTGGAGCAGGGTAATCATTAAGCGGGGCACCACTGTACTGGTTCACCTGAAGAATTTTACAAACATAGAAGAAGACGTGGGAAAGCAGACATAGGAAGTTGTGGGCAGTCTTCTCTAAGCTTCTGTAATGATATAGTACATTGCATGTGACTATAAACCACTGTGATCAAAGTCAACAAATCATAGCAGTAAAACCTTGTTCTGTCACAGAGAGGCAACAATCCTGAAATTGCAGTGACAGTCCCAAGGCTATAAGGCCTTCTGTGCACTCACTGCAGCACAAATGACAGTGGCCATTACAGTTAAAAGGGGGGCCTAGCATAGTGCCATCAAGACCCTTGCCCATACAGTCTTTACACACACATACTAGATAAGGTATCAGACTTCCATTATATTAAGAGCAATGAAAATGTTAGACTACCTCTGTAAAAGAGCCACTGTAACTTAATATCTGTTATGTACCACAATAGATTGGTGCAGTTTCTATAATATGACTTGATTCCTTCTTTTGACCACAATAACTGGGATTTCTACAGACAGAAACCAAGTATTTCAGAGCTGGTATAACATGAATGTATTGAAAGTTCATTCAATGTATTGACACAGTTCACTCTTCAGATCATACAACCACAGGGAATTAGAAAATATGGATATGTTTAATTTTAAAAAATGAAGCTTTCATTGATATGCACAAATTCTGCTTTAATCAGCAGAGTATGTCCTTAACCTCTTCAAATAGTGTGGGGAGATCTATACAGTGGTGCCTCGCAAGATGATGTTAATTCATTCCACGAAAATCGCTGTTAAACGAAAACATCGTCTTGCGAAACACGTTTTTCCATTGAAATGCATTGAAAACCTGATAACCCATTCCAATGGGAACGGATTGTCATCGTAAAGTGAAAATTGCCATAGGAAACATCGTTAAGTGAAACGCGGTTCCCAAGCGAAGACAGCCGTCTAATGAAACAGACCATTAAAAGACTCGTATAGCGAAGCAAGACCAAGCTGTCAAAAACATCATAAAGCGGAAAACAGGGAACTAAAATTTAACCGTCTTGCGAGGCAAGGTCCCTAACATCATAAAGCGAAAATCGCCCATAGGAAACATTGTTCAACAAAGCGCAAGATCGCTCCAAAATCCTCATCGTAAAGTGAATTCGTTGTTATGTGAAGCAATTGTCTTGCAAGGCACCACTGTATTTTATGTTACAAGACATACCATCATTTAATGTCAGAAGTAGTGCCTATTTAGATTGTCAGAGAACAGAGCTGGAGTGGTTTGGGGTTAAGGCCACATTTCACACTACAATACACGTTTATACACAATAATGTAGTATGTGTTTTCTGTACTTCATAATATGAAGTAGCAAGATCTCAAATGTGCTGTGGTATAAGATGCATGTTTCAATCGTTTAACAAACACATTGTTTAACACATACATAAAAGAAGAGCAATTAAAGTAATTATGGAATTAAAACTCTCAGTCATTAGCAATGTTTATAATATTTTGTGCATGTGGATATCAGAGATGTTGGCAAGTCCTTGGGTCTGAATCCCAAGTGTGAGTCTTTCCGTCCAAGTCCTGAGTCCCAAGCGTCACATCTGAGTCTCGAGTCCCTGTTTGGGGAATTCTAAGAGTTGCATCTCATGTCTCTGCAGCCTTTCCCTGAGGTGGGCTCTGCCTCCTCCTTCCCTGCAAGACTCCCTTTTAAATAAAAGACCCCTTTCAACTGGGGGGTGGGTGGGGTCCCTTTACTTAGCCTCTCCTGAACTGGGAGGCTGTGGAGAGGTGCCAACTTGCCCATTCAGCAGGGCTGGCGAGGCTGGGTAGAGCAGGGCTTCCCCTTGGTATTTATTTTATTTTATTATTCATTTATTCATTTATTTATTGAATTTCTATCCCGCCCTTTTAGACAAAATCTAAGTGATTGCCACCCCCTCCATCCTGGCGCTTGCCTGCCTACCCTCCCATTGTCCTCACCACTGTCTCCAGCTCCTACCTTCCTGGTTGTGGAGGGGATGGGGGCATTGAGGCTGTCCCGAGCAGAGCAGGGCTTGCCTTC
Organism: Pogona vitticeps; assembly: GCF_051106095.1. Lineage (NCBI taxonomy): Eukaryota > Metazoa > Chordata > Lepidosauria > Squamata > Agamidae > Pogona > Pogona vitticeps. Next base: position 232,684,519 of record NC_135785.1, on the reverse strand, counting down.
ACTAAGGCGGTGAATGGCCCTCCTCCATATGAAGGGACTCAGCAACTCCCACCTCTCATTAAGGCAGCTCCTACTTTTCCCAAGGCAAAGAGTGAAACATAGAGATATAAAAGTGAAGAGGAGCTTACAAAATCTGAACGTCTGGTAGGGACTACAAAAAATTAACCCAAACAGCAGCGCCGAGCATGCTAAATTTATGTTATTAAATGGTAAGCTAGCCTGCTATTGGTTATTGGAGACACGAAAATGCAACTCGGAAAAATGATTCTGAGTATGTCGAATACCAAGGCCTTTAAAAAACCTGCGAGTCAAATCCGAGTCAAATTACTGGTATGACAAGTCCAACTCAAATGCAAGTCCTGAGTCCCCATCCCTGGTGGATACATTTTGGATTTGCAAGTCCTGGATCATTGGCTCTTATTTTATGGAGTGGAATTGATGCATTAGACATCTGATATTCTTCTGTTTATAATTTCTTAATTTAGATCACCGTAAATGTTCGATTTTCAGTCCACAGTGTTTCCTTTCTCACAGATTATCAGTGCATATACCAATGGTGTTATGTGTTGTCAGGTTCCCTCCAACTTAAGATGAATTTATGAATTAATAACTTCCGAAATGTCATGTCATTAACAGCCCTGATAAACTTTTGCAAATTTAAGGCTGTCATTTCCTTTACTGAGTCCATCTGAATAAAGAATCGACCCAATCCAACTTTGGTCTTCCAGTTCACCCTTGCTTTTTCTTTTTCCCTGCTGCCTTCAATTTTTCTATCATTATTATCTATTACATTATGTTTCCAACTTATGACAGCTTCAGTTTTGTTATTTTTGTTTCTGGAGAGAGTTCAACATTGATTTGATCTAAGATGCACTTGTTTGTCTTTCTGGTTGCCCATGGTATCCACAAAGCTCTCCTCTGTACCATACTTTGAATGAATTTAATTTTTTCCTTTTGGCTTCCTTCGCTATCCAGCTTTTACATCCATACATAATAATTTCTGATTACAGTATGGTGGACAGTTTTGGCCTTGATCTCCATTGACACATCCTTACACTTTATTATCTTTTCTAGTTCCTTCATAGTTCACCTCCCGAGACTCAGTCCTCTTCTGATCTGTTGACTACACTCTCCAGTAGACTGGTGATTGAACCAAGGTACAGAAAATCTTTAACAGTTTCAGTTTCTTCATTGTCAGCATTAAAGTTATGTCGTTCTTTCATGATTTTTGTTCTGCTACTGCACTTCGTTCTTTCTCCTTCATCAGGAGTCATCTCAAGACATTTCTGCTTCCTGCCAGGAATATGGCATCAGCTGCATATCTTAAATTGTTGGTGTTTATTCCAGCAATTTTCACCCTTCATCAGAATCTAATCTAACTTTCTGAGTTTACATATATGTTCTGCATATGGATTAAACAGATAGAGACAAAATACACTCTAAGCTGATACCTTTGCCTGTGGGAAACCATTCTGCTTCTTATTATTGTGCCCTAAAAGTAATCCTTTCTTTACTGAAAGTTACATATAAAGCAATCAAGTACTCAGGACACCACTTTATTAGAAAAATCCATAGCTTTCCATAATACACCGAGTTAACTGCTTTCTCTAGTCTATAAAATACAAACAAATCACCTGAATTTGTGAGGTACACTTCAGTAACCAACATATATTTGCATAGCTGTTACTTCCTCTTTTTCAGCAACCAGCTTTATTGACAGGGATTTGGTACTCTATATGTGGTAAAAGTGTTGCAACGCTTTAAGCATTATGTTGCTTCCCTGAGAAATTAATGCAATGGTTCTTTAGTTAGTGCACTCCTTTTTGTCTCCTTTCTCAGAGATTGGATTGACTGGTATATGTTATGGTAATGAGAGAAGGGTAAAAATTTAAGATTATCTCTATAAAAAAAAGCTGAAAGATGGGTGCAGCAGAATGTGAGGCATAATTGTGGAAGAATAGTGGAATGGGTGGCATTTACTGTATATATTCCTAGTTATACAATATAAATCTAAGCAAAATCCATAGTATTACTTCCTTTAGACTCTCTGCTTAGATGGAAAGTTCAGTGATATGTTAAAATCAAACTTTGCTTGTAAACATTTATCATTTTTTTGTTTGGCCTCTATTTCTAACTACCAACTGGTAAGATTTTCATCCTTTAATCTGCCATGTTGTTTCTCTCTCACTGTGTTTGTGTGCCTGCTGCTTGTCTGTGTGCCAGTTTTTTCTTTGTCTTTATCAATTTATCATGGCACACATTTGTGAGAAAACAGGATATTGGCTATGTTGCTTTTTTCCCAGTGCTTTGAAGAAATGTGTGCCTCTTTCAGATTTTGGCGGTGTGAATTTGCACTCCTAGAGGTGTCAACTTGTTTAGGTTTTACATCAGGAAACTCCATGATGCATTTTGTGTACATTTGTCCATCTGTCTGCCAGTCTCTATTAAGCTGTGCAGTGAGACAGCAGGTGACTATCTGTGTGTGTGTGTGAAATTAGCTAATTGGTGTTAGTAGCAATATTTTCACATGTTTTATAAGCAAAGTGCAGCAAGGTATATAAATGTAGATATGATCCAGACACACACACACACATACACACACGCAAGCCTGTCGTTGCTCATGCATAGATGCTCAGAAGTAATTAATGTTAATAAGATTTTAATGTGCTTGTGAGATCATAATGAGGAGCAATGAATGCTCTGATTAGAAAAAGGTAACTCTGAGTGTGTTTTGGATTAGACAAGATTTCCTTTTTTCTTTTTAATAAACTGCAATTTTAGAACTTGTTTGTGATTGCATCAATCGGTTTTTATTTTCAAATTAAAGGTCTGTTTAGCCATTTGAATGATTAGTCAAATAAATGGGTAAACCCTTGATCATAAAGAACTATGCAGATTTCTTCATTTGCAGTGCACTGCTTGTATAGAACTGGGTTGGGCTCTCCCATCGTTTTTGCATTACATTTCTTTCTTTTTCCCTTTTAAAAATCCTCTTCATCCACAACTCCCAGAAACAATGCTCATTTTTATAAATGTAGATACAATCTGTATCCATCACAGAATAGTAATCAGCCAGTGAACCTATTGTGCAAATACCGTGTTTCCCTGAAAATAAGACAGTGTCTTATATTAATTTTTGCTCCAAAAATGCATTAGGGCTTATTTTTAGGGGTTTTTTTAATGTACAACAATCTACATTTATTCAAATACAGTCATGTCATCTGGTTGCTGCACAATGGTGGAGGGAGGGTCTAACTTAACTGGGGCTTATTTTTTGGGTAGGGCTTATATTTCGAGCATCCTGAAAATCCTACTAGGGCTTATTTTCAGGTTAGGTCTTATTTTCAGGGAAACAGGGTAATAATAAATATTTATTTTTAAGTATTTTCACAGGATTACTTTTATACCATCTAACATTTGCAATGTTAATGTAGCCTTTTTTTCTGGATAATTATTTTTCTGTAGCTGGTTGTTGTAGGTTTTTTGGGCTGTTTGGCCATGTTCTGAAGGTTTTTCTTTCTAACGTTTCGCCAGTCTCTGTGGCCGGCATCTTCAGAGGACAGGAGTTAGAATTCTGATTTAGTCACAATGAGCAATTTTCCTTGGCAAAGTAGATATGATTAGCACTGTGTTCTGTTGATCCTATTTGATTATTTAGTGTTTGTTTTTTAAATATGGTGGATCATCAGACACTGTCACTAAATTGGGATGGACTACAGGGGACTGCACTTTCAGTTCTAATACTGAGTGTAGGTTAAAATTATTCTGATTTCTTTAGTCTATGGTCTTTCTTTCTAAGCTGAAACAATTTGCCTTGAGTGAGCTCTGTTAGAGCCATTGGGACTAGCCTCTGAATAGGCATACATAGAATTACTGTATTACTGTATTTTGTTTTGTTTGATATCTTTCTGAAGATATCAGTAAACTATGACTATAGGTTTAGAATGAGGGATTGCTGATATGCTGATTGTACAGTGGTGCCTCGATTTATGACCATAATCTGTTCCAGAAGATGGGCGTAACTCGAAATGGTCATAAATCGAAGCACAATTTCCCATAGGAATGCATTGGAATGTGATTAATCCATTCCAGATTTTAAAAAATCACAAAAAAACACTCCAAGCCCCATTGAAACGCCAAGGGGTTGGGGGGGAAATAAAAAACACCCCACACACACACACCCAGCCGCATTGGAACACCATGGGGCTGGGGGGAAATCAACACCCCCCAATAGCCAGCTCCATCGGAATGCGATGGGGTTGAGGAAAAACACAGACCAAAAAACAAAACAAAAATCATAGCACAGAAACATAACCCCCCGCCAAACACAAACCCACCCTGCAAACCCTGCAATACTTACCCAGAAGCAGAAAGCAGCACCAGGCGGTCCAAAGCCTCTCTGCAAACGCATGCACACTAACCGCTGGGGCGAAAGGGCTACAAGGAAGCTCTTCACCAACCAACAGTTAGCCCTCTAATTTGAATTCCCTGCCTTTTTCCACTGCCTCTTTTGTTTGCAACTCGAAGCTCCGACTGCAAATCGAAGCAAACATTTGCAGCCGCAGCTGGTCGCAACTCGAAATGGTCATATGTTGGGGCGTTCATAAATCGAGCCACCACTGTACTCAGTTGTACCTACTATTTCAACATATGTTTTTTATCCTACATGAGTTCTTGCTAGCAGTGGATGTGTGGTTATTGTTGAAGTGACTGAATTTGAATCCAGAGAATATACTAAAAGATGGTTCTCAGTGTCTTGATGACTAATTTGTTTGGAGGTTGCCTGATACAGAGGTGTGACTTGTAGTGCACTCACTATGTGCAAACAGTGACTTGTTTCTTCTATCCTGGGCAAAGAAAGATTTATTTGCAGCCCTGACCACAGTCTAGCAGTGTTGACTATTCTCAATAATGGTTCAGAACTATCCAGCTGTACTAGCATGACTCCCTGAATTGGGCTGTAGTTCTGGCGTAGGGCAACACATTCAGCTACTTTGATACATTTTCTTTTCCCAGGTTGAAAAATTATTTTGTATCTTTAATTGTGCTGTGATAGGTAAATTATTGCTGTTAAACAATAACATTTAATAAAACAGTTGATTCCGAGGTAGCTAAAAACATTTCTCATGCACTGTGAATTCAGACATGTATCAGACATTGCTATTAAGTGTTCTGGGATTGGGCCCTCTAAGGAGAACACTGGACTTTTAAATAGTTACTAAAATGTATGTGGTTGCAGTAGCAACAGATCATTCAAAGCTTGCTCTTTGGTGTTCCCTAGTAGTCTCCTTCATTATGTCAGTGAAATTCATAAATTATGGAAAACTTACTCAGCAGTAGGGAGGAGGAGCACTTCTAAAGAGCACTGTGATAACTCAGAGTTAATACTTTCATTCATTCATTCATTCATTCATTCATTCATTCATTCATTCACCAACAACCCATCTGGCCAAAGGACACTCTGGGTGGTTTACAACATAGAAAAACAATAGACAATCAAAATCATAAAACAGCAATTAAAAATTACTCTAGAAATAATGAACCAGTTAAAATACATTCTACAATAATCTAAATAACAGTGAAAACATTTACATTTGTGGTGGTCTTACGATATCTCAGCTGGATTTTGGATTAGGTTGGCTTTGAAGATAGCATATTATAAAATGCCTACCAAAATAAACAGATCTTAAGTTATTCCTTGAAAGTACCCATTGAAGGGGTAGGTGGATAGCAGATGGTAAGTAATTCCATAGCTGAAAAGCAACCACCAGAAGACCTGGTTACTTTTTTTTTTCTTTGCAAACCTCTTGGGGTAAGCATCCTCAGCTATCCTGCCTGGGAAGTGCAGGTAAAACAAGCAGTTCCAATTGGGAACAGGTGTTCTGCCAGGTACTAAGGTCCAAGCTGTTTAGGGCTTTATAGATTAACACCATCACCTTGAAGTTGGGATGGAAACTAAGATATAGCCAGTGTAA